>NC_077230.1:439778225-439823670 GCF_027887165.1 Monodelphis domestica
AATCTGATATAAGAAAAAAAGGAATCCAATATATGTTCTTTGGTAAGGTTCCTTTGCTTATTGATTTAATAAATAGAATTTCCGAGAGCAGAAACATCATTAAACAGTAAACATCTGCATCACGTATACAAGTCTTGGAGAATTTCCTTAAGATGTAACTTAATTTATTTAAGGATATACAGCCAACACATGGCAGAGGTCATGCTGCCTGTCAAAGTCTCAAGGATCAAAATTATCTAATGTCTTCTAGCCTTTGCCTATAGCATCTTCTCCATAATATGTGATTGATGGACTGATTTCTCCTTGCCTCCCTAGGTGATTCATCAGATGAAAAAGTCTGAAAATGTCCAATTTTACTCTGGTGACCGAATTTGTGCTCATGGGATTTTCTGACATCCGAGACCTCCAGATCATATTTTCTTTGCTTTTGTTTCTCATTTATTCAACAGGCCTGATGGGGAATCTCCTCATTGTCATTATCATCATCTTTGACAGGAGGCTCCACACTCCCATGTACTTTTTCCTGAGGAATCTGTCCATTGTGGATGCCTGCTACCTCTCAATAATTGCTCCCCAGGCATCGTTTAATTCCCTGATGAACGACTGGGCTATTTCAGTTACAGGCTGTGCAACTCAGATATTCCTCGTGGTTTTCTTGTCATATGTAGAGTTTACTTTGCTCACTGTCATGGCTCGTGACCGTTATGTGGCCATCTGCCACCCTCTCCACTACCCAGTGATCATGAGTCCCCGAGTCTGCATGCAGATGACCTTAACCTGCTTGTTGACTGGCCTCATGTATGCAGCTTTCCACACCGGCTACACGTTTCAATTGACTTTCTGCCAATCCAACGTGGTCCATCAGTTCTTCTGTGACATCCCCTCTCTCCTCAGTATCTCTTGCTCAGACACCTCTGGCAATAAGCTATCCATGCTTCTCTCAGCATTGCTGGTTGTAGTTGGCTGTTTTGCCTTCATCACTGCATCTTATGTTCGTATATTTTCCACTGTTCTCAAGTTTCCAGTGAAAGAAGACCAGAAAAAAGCCTTCTCGACCTGCATCCCCCACATCAGTGTGGTTTCTTTATTTGTTATTTCAGCCACTTATGTATATTCCCAACCACCTTCGGATTCTGGGTCTCTTAAGGATATAATTCTTTCTGTATTTTATACTGTAATACCACCATTTATGAACCCCATTATATACAGTCTAAGGAATAAGCAGATAAAGGATGCTATGGGAATATTAATGAAGAGGACCCTTTCATTAAGAAATAACAGATAAATCATTGTTCTTTCCCAATGTTTTCAACTTAGTTCATGCACTAAAGGAAAATTGCATGAAGATGTATTTTTGTTTTGAATTTTGTGTGTTTGTTGTTTGCTATTTGTATGTTGATAGTTATGAATTAATGACTACAACCTTTAACATTCTTTGAATTGACTTTGATGTCATCAATATTATTGGAATCATTGTCATTTTGAAGTATATTCAGGAATTGCTCATAATGTAATTTTCTTTTTTTAAGAGCACTGCATATGTTATGCAAATTAGGAGTCAGTGCCACATTTGACTCAGAGATTTATTTCCCCCCAATTCTAATGCACATAGATTATTTTGGTTTCTTAGAGAGCAAGGCTCTAAGTTCATTTCCACTTTAATGTTCTAGTGTTGATCCTGAAGGTCATTATGGGGTTGGTCTTCTTTTAAAAAAATAAAGCTAACCAAACCCTAGCCATCTAAATATTTTTTTTTAAAAAATAAGGAGTAAATAATAGAGGTCAACATTGCATAAAGCCTCAATATTCTATTTTTGTTCATTGAAATGCTCTCTTCTTAGTATTTAAATTAAAAACAAAGAAAGAAAAAAGAATACAGGGAAGTATGGATTGAATTTTGGTCCAAAATATCCAAGTAAAATCAATTGAAAAATCATAGCTATCATCATTTGTTTTTTGGGTTTAGTGATAATGATTCAACAATGAACAGAATGAAGAAATGGAGAAGATATTGTAGTAGGAAAATTAATTAGGAATGATTATATTGTACTTAAAGGTTCAGAGTCTTTCTCTCATCTAGGTACCTAAGCACCACATCTGTAATGATGAGCTAAGGATCTGAAAGAGTAAAGTCAAGGTCTCTGTACTTGGGTAATTGAAAGAATGGAATACTCCGATGAAAGGAATTTCTTTCAAAAAATACATTTATAATTGACCATTTCATCCTGGACAATTCCTACTAATACTAGATGGTTAATGGAAAGTCTTTTCTCACCTTTTTTCATTAAAATGTAATTTCTCCTTGCATATAGGTCAAAATATCTTATTATAAGTCAAGAATAATCTATAATGCAATCATGATTTATTTGTATATGGGACTTATGATGGTTAAAGTAAAATGAGTTGTCAAATGCTCTACATTTTGACTCTGTGAAAATGAGGACATTTATTACTGTGAATATTAGAGATATAAGGTGAGTTGAAGACAATTAGAGAAATTTCCAGTAAGAGGTAAATTTCCTATACTAACTAATTTCTTATTCACTTAGTTAACATAAATGTGGTCTTTGTGTCTCTGGATATTTTTTGTTCCACTCTAATCATACTTAAACCAAAAATAGAATCCCATAGAATCTATAATTTATTAAATACCTAGCTAAAACCAAGTCTTTCATTCTGAAACCTAAAATGTATTACAGGGTAGAAAGGAATTTCAATGAAGAAGGTTAATTTTACCAGTAAGTTTAACAAAAATATTGTTGATAAAATTCAATATCTTGATTTCCTTGTCTTTAATGGAAAGATTCTGATAAAAACTTTCTTCATTTTGTTATGCCCTTTCAATTAATTTCCAGGAAGAAATCTCTGATATGAGAAAAAAAATTTCACTATTATCATAACATTTCATTCATTCAACTTTTATCCAGGGTTTTCTCTTCTGTTGAGGAAAAAATATGAGTTGAAGGTGAATGTTCCTCATATCCCATACATATTTTAGATTTCTCTGTAGTACAAATTAGGATGCTGAAGATTTGAGGTCAAGTTGAATATAATGAATGAGATAAAAACAATATCATATAGAGTTTGAAGAGGTGAAATGGAATTATTACCTTATATAAAAGTGACATGAATGGAAGAAATGTTAAGGAGAAGAGGACAAAGAGGTGAAGGTCTGGGTTCTCTTCAGATTTGGTCTTACAGGGAACAACATATACAACAAGAAAGTAAAAGTCTTCTTAATGGGCAGAAAAATGGGAGCTCCAGGGTATAGAACAAAGAATGGAATAAGAATCCCCTGAAAAAAGAAAGGGACTTAGGAAAAGGAGTGCAAATTAAGAGAAAGGGATGAATGGAATAAGAAATTGGAGCCTTTATATAGAGAGTACATATGAATATATAGGAGGGCAAGATGGGGAGATAAGAGAGTGTCTCTTAGGACAAGATAAAGAAGGATTTTTTCTTTTTCTTTTATTATTATTTTTTTTTAAATTTTTATTTGGTCATTTCCAAACATTATTTGTTGGAAACAAAGATCATTTTCTTTTATTCTCTCCCCCCCTCCCACCACCTCTCCCACAGCCGACCCGCAATTCCACTGGGTATCACATGTGTTCTTGATTCAAACCCCATTTCCCTGTTGTTGGAATTTGCATTATAGTGTTCATTTAGAGTCTCTCCTCAGTCATATTCCCTCCAACCCGGTAGTCAAACAGTTGCTTTTCATCGGTATTTTTACTCCCACAGTTTATCCTCTGCTTGTGGATAGTATTTTTTAGATCTCTGCAGATTGTTCAGGGACATTGCATTGCCACTAATGGAGAAGTCCATCACCTTCGATTGTACCACAATGTATCAGTCTCTGTGTACAATGTTTTCCTGGTTCTGCTCCTTTTGCTCTGCATCACTTCCTGGAGGTTGTTCCAGTCTCCATGGAATTTCTCCACTTTATTATTCCTTTTAGCACAGTATTATTCCGTCACCAACATATACCATAATTTATTCAGCCATTCCCCAATTGATGGGCATCCCCTGATTTTCCAGTTTTTGGCCACCACAAAGAGTGCAGCTATGGATATTCTTGTACAAGTCTTTTTCCTTGTTATCTCTTTGGTGTACAAGCCCAGTAGTGCTATGGCTGGATCAAAGAGCAGACAGTCTTTTATCGCCCTTTGGGCATATTTCCAAATTGCCCTCCAGAATTGATTGGATTAATTCACAACTCCACCAGCAATGTATTAGTGTCCCTACTTTGCCAAATCCCCTCCAGCATTCACTACTTTCCATAGCTGTTATGTTAGCCAATCTGCTAGGTGTGAGGTGATACTTCAGAGTTGTTTTGATTTGCATCTCTCTGATTATAAGAGATGTAGAACACTTTTTCATGTGCTTATTAATAGTTTTGATTTCTTTGGCTGAGAACTGCCTGTTCATGTCCCTTGCCCATTTATCAATTGGAGAATGGCTTGGTTTTTTGTACACTTGATTTAGCTCTTTGTAAATGTGAGTAATAAACCTTTGTCAGAGTTTTTTATGAAGATTTTTTCCCAATTTGTTCCTACCCTTCTGATTTTAGTTATATTGGTTTTGTTTGTACAAAAACTTTTTAATTTGATGTATTCCAAATAATTTATTTTGCATTTTGTGACTCTTTCTAAGTCTTGCTTGGTTTTAAAACCTTTCCCTTCCCAAAGGTTTAACAGGTAAACTATTCTGTGTTCACCTAATTTACTTATAGTTTCCTTCTTTATGTTCAAGTCATTCACCCATTCTGAATTTATCTTGGTGTAGGGTGTGAGGTGTTGATCCAAACCTAATCTCTCCCACACTGTCTTCCAATTTTCCCAGCAGTTTTAATCAAATAATGGATTTTTGTCCCAAAAGCTGGGGTCTTTGGGTTTGTCATAAACTGTCTTGCTGAGATCATTTACGCCAAGTCTATTCCATTGATCCTCCTTTCTGTGTCTTAGCCAGTACCAAATTATTTTGATAACCACTGCTTTATAGTATAATTTGAGATCTGGAACTGCAAGTCCTCCTTCCTTTGCATTATTTTTTATGATTTCCCTGGATATCCTTGATCTCTTGTTCTTCCAAATGAATTTAGTTTTGGTTTTTTCCTAATTCAGTAAAGAAGTTTTTTGGTAGCTCAATGGGTATGGCACTAAATAAGTAAATTAATTTGGGTAGGATTGTCATTTTTATTAGGTTTGCTCATCCTACCCATGAGCAATCAGTGTTTTTCCAATTGTTTAGATCTAGTTTTAGCTGTGTGGAAAGTGTTTTATAGTTGTGTTCATATAGTTCCTGTGTTTGTTTCGGCAGATAGATTCCTAAGTATTTTATATTGTCTAGGGTGTTTTTAAATGGAATTTCTCTCTCTATTTCTTGCTGCTGAGATGTGATGGAAATATAAAGAAATGCTGATGACTTATGCGGGTTTATTTTGTATCCTGCAACTTTGCTAAAGTTGTTGATTATTTCAATTAGCTTTTTGGTTGATTCTCTAGGATTCCTTAAGTAAACCATCATATTGTCTGCAAAGAGTGATAGCTTGGTCTCCTCATTGCCAATTTTAATACCTTCAGTTTCTTTTTCTTCTCTAATTGCTAATGCTAGTGTTTCTAGTACAATATTAAATAATAGAAGTGATAATGGGCATCCTTGTTTTACTCCTGATCTTATTGGAAAGGCTTCTAGTTTATCCCCATTGCAGATGATGTTTGCTGATGGTTTTATATATATACTGTTTATTATTTTTAGGAAAGGCCCTTCTATTCCTATATTTTCTAGTGTTTTCAATAGGAATGGGTGTTGTATTTTATCAAAGGCTTTTTCTGCATCTATTGAGATAATCATGTGATTTTTGTCAGTTTGCTTGTTAATATGGTCAATTATGTGGATGGTTTTCCTAATATTGAACCATCTGCCAGGTCTGCCAGG
Organism: Monodelphis domestica; assembly: GCF_027887165.1. NCBI lineage: Eukaryota > Metazoa > Chordata > Mammalia > Didelphimorphia > Didelphidae > Monodelphis > Monodelphis domestica. The sequence continues at coordinate 439,784,166 of NC_077230.1, forward strand.
TCATAGTGGATGACCCTTGTGATGACTTGCTGGAATCTTTTTGCTATTATGCTATTTAAGATTTTTGTGTCTATATTCATTAAGGAGATTGGCCTATAGTTTTCTTTCTCTGTTTTTGACCTGCCTGGCTTTGGGATCAGTACTATGTTTGTGTTGTAGAATGAATTTGGTAGAACTCCTTCTTGGCCTATTCTGTCAAATAGTTTGTTTAATATTGGGATTAGTTGTTCTTTGAATGTTTAATAGAATTCTTTTGTGAATCCATCTGGACCTGGGGATTTTTTCTTAGGGAGTTCTTTGATGGCTTGTTCAATTTCTTTTTCTGAAATGGGGTTGTTAAGGTAATGTATTTCTTCCTCTTTTAGTCTAGGCAATTTATATTTTTGTAAGTATTTATCCATATCACCTAGATTGCCATATTTGTTGCCATATAATTGGGAATAGTAGTTTTTAATGATTGCCTTAATTTCCTCTTCATTAGAGGTGAGGTCTCCTTTTTCATCTTGGATACTGTTAATTTTGGTTTATTTCTTTCCTTTTTTAATTAGACTGACTAGTACTTTGTCTATTTTATTTGTTTTTTCAAAGTACCAGCTTCTAGTCTTATTTATTAAATCAATAGTTCTTAGACTTTCAATTTTATTAATTTCTCCTTTGACTTTTAGGATCTCTAATTTAGTCTTCATCTGAGTATTTTTAATTTGTTTGCTTTCTAATTTTTTAATTTGCATGCCATATTCATTGACCTCTGCCCTTCTTAATTTGTTTATATATGAACTCAAGGATATAAATTTCCCCCTGAGTACTGCTTTGGCTGCATCCCATAGGTTTTGAAAGGATGTCTCATCATTGTCATTTTCTTCAATGAAGTTATTAATTGTTTCTATGATTTGTTCTTTAACTAACTAGTTTTGGAGAATCATATTGTTTAATTTCCAATTAATTTTCGATTTACCTCTCCATGTTCCCTTATTAATTACTATTTTCATTGCATTGTGATCTAAGAAAGTTGCATTTATTATTTCTGCTCTTTTGCACTTGTTTGCAAGATTTTTATTCCCTAATACATGGTCAATTTTTGTGAATGTACCATGTGCTGCAGAAAAAAAAAGGTATATTCCTTTTTGTCCCTATTTATTTTTCTCCACATGTCTACTAACTCTAATTTTTATAAGATTTCATTCACTTCTCTTACCTCTTTCTTATTTATTTTTTGGTTTGATTTACCTAGTTCTGATAGGGGAAGGTTCAGATCTCCCACTAGTATAGTTTTTCTATCTATTTTATCCTTGAGCTCCTCTAGTTTCTCTTTTAAAAATTTGGATGCGCTGCCATTTGGTGCATACATATTGAGTACAGATATTTCCTCATTGTCTATACTGCCTTTTATCAGGATGTAGTTACCTTCCCTATCTCTTTTAACTATATTTATTTTTACTTTGGCTTTGTCAGATATCATGATTGAGACTCCTGCCTTTTTTTGTCAGTTGATGCCCAATAGATTTGGCTCCACCCTCTTACTTTCACCTTATGTGTGTCTACCTTTCTCATATGTGTTTCTTGTAGACAGGATATGGTAGGGTTTTGGACTCAAACCCACTCTGTTATTCGCTTGCGTTTTATGGGTGAGTTCATTCCATTCACATTCAGAGTTATGATTACTAGCTGTGTATTTCCCAGCATTTTGATTTCTGCTCCTTTTCCTGCCTTATCTTCTTTCACTATTTTGTTCTAGAACCAATGTTTGCTTTTGAACAGTCCCCCTTGTTCCCACCCATATTTTACTTCCCTTTCTACCCGCTCCCTATTTATCCCCCCCTTATTTTCCCTATAGTCTTTCTAAATTTAACCCCCTGCTCCCTCCCTCTCTTGTACTGCTTCCCTTCCCACCAGACCATTTGTTACCCTTCTACTCCCCTATAGGGTGCAAATCTATTCTCTGCCCCCAATGGATTGGATTGTTTTTCCCTCTTTGAGTCACTTTCAGATCACGTAAAAGTTGAGTATTTCCTGTCTCTGACCTCTTTACCCTTCCAGTGTATTGATGTTCTCCCCACTCCTACCATGAGCTTCTTTATGACATATAAATTTAATCCCATTTGTTTCTTTTCCCATTTCTTTTAATATTAACCGATTTTTAAACTCTTTCTCTATATATATATGCATACTTATGCATATGTATTTTTGCATGCATATATCTATATACCTATTTATGTCTTGTACTTTCATCCTATACAGTTTGTTGCTGTTCCCTCTAAGTATACTTCTTTTTTGCTGCCCAGGTAATAACAACAGATTTTAAGAGTTACCAATGACCTCTTTTCTTATAGGGATACATATCATTTTAACTTATTGGGTCTCTTTAAATTTTTTTTGTTTTTCTTTTTTCCCCTCTTTTTTAATTACCTTTTGATGATTCTCTTGAGTTCTGTGCTTGGACATCAAATTTTCTGTTCAGGTCTGGTCTTTTCTTTACGAATTCTTGGAATTCTTCTATTTTGTTGAATGACCATACTTTCCCCTGTAAGAATATAGTCAGTTTTGCTGGGTAGTTGATTCTTGGTTGTAGACCTAATTCCCTTGCTTTCTGGAATATCGTATTCCATGCCTTTCTTTTTTTTTTCAGTGTGGATGCAGCCAGATCCTGAGTTATCCTCACTGTGGTTCCTTGGTATCTGAATGACTTCTTCTTGGCAGCTTGTGATATCTTTTCTTTGGTCTGATAGTTCTTGAATTTGGCTATAACATTCCTGGGTGTTTTCAGTTGGGGATAAAGTACAGGAGGTGATCTGTGGATTCTATCAATCTCTACTTTTCCCTCTTGTTCAAGGATTCTGGGGCAGTTTTCTTTAATAATTTCCTGTAATATAATGTCCAGGCTTTTTCTTTTGTCATGGTCTTCTGGTAGGCCAATAATTCTTAAATTGTCTCTCCTTGAACGATTTTCTAAATCCTCTGTTTTGTGAATGAGATGCTTCATATTTTCCTCAATTTTTTCATTCTTTTGGTTTTGTTTTATAGAGTCCTGCTGCCTTGTGAAGTTGCTTGATTCTAATTGTTGTATTCTGGTTCTTAAAGACTGGATTTCATCCTTAGTTTTTTGGTCGTCCTTTTCCTTTTGGTTGGATTTTCTTTGGAGGTCATCTTTCATCTTCTTCACCTCATCTTTCATCTGCTTTGCCTCATCTTTCATCTCCTTTGCCTCATTTTCCAGCTTATTGATTTTGGCTTTCAAGACACTATTTTCTGTTTCTAGATGACTTATCTTAGTTTTTAAGATTTTTCCCAATTGTCTTCAGCATGCTGATCCCTCCCCCTCTGTTTCATTCGCTCTTTGCTCATTACCTGTGCAGAAGCTGTCTATTGTAATTTCTTTCTTCTTTTTCTGTTGTTTGCTCGAGTTTACCCCTTCTTTGCTCCCTGTATTTGGCTTTGCTCTTGCTCCTCTCATTTTGTTTTGGTTTTGGGGCTTTCAGTCTCCCCTCTTGGAGCTTTGTCAGATCTCTTGGTATAGTCTCTAGGGGAGGAATGTTAGCTTCCCTGTCCTCTTGAGGCTTTTGATTGGATTGAGTTCAGGTGGGTTGGGCTGTATGTGGTATGAAGCTCTGAGGTTCTGAAGACTCCTGGAAGGCTGGGCCACCCAGGCTCTCTCCAGTTCTCTCCAGCTGCTTCTCTGCTGTTTGCAAGTGCCTTTGCCGGCCTCCCTGAACTCTGAGGAGTTCTGATTGAATTCGGTTCAGCTGGATTGATCTGGTTGTTCCCCGAGGCAAAGGTGAGGCTGGAGCCAGATGGAGGGACCCAGCCATGGCCCCTTCTCTCCCTGGATTCCTCCCTGCTGTCCAAGCTGGATGCTCCGAGCCTGGCTCCTCGCTGCTTACAAGGTAGACCCTCCAAACCAGCACCTTTGCCCGCTCAGAGGTTCCCACTGCTGCTGCCGCAGGCTCAGCACTCTGGGTTGTGGGGGAGGGGTCCTGGGACCTATGCTCTGCCTTCCCCTTAGCCCTGAGTATTCTCAGATTCCGGCTTTTGGGGGGGGGCGTACCTTTTGATTTGAGTCCGGAAGGGCAGTTCCCCACTTATGTCCTGTTGTTCAGCTTGGATTTCGGTGCCCTAGGAGCATTCAGTCTGTATCAGTTAAGGAAGGGTCTTCCACAAGGTCTGAACTTTTGCTGCTTGCTAAGCCACCATCTTGACTCCACCCCCCTAAAGAAGGATTTTTGAAGAGAATTCATATCAAGAATAAAAAAGGAGGGATTAGTGAGAGACTTTTGGAAGGGGAGATGGAATAAGAACTCAGTGGTAAGGGGGAAAGTGTAAGGAAGGGGCCTTTAAAAGAGTGGATTCATTTTGAACTAGGAAGGCAAGAGAAGAGGATAAAGAAAGGCTTCAAGGAAGAGGCATAAATTGGAAAAATAAAGGAGAAAAGAACCTGGAAATCGAAGGATGGATAAGGCAAAGTGAGGGGAAGAGAACAACAAACAGTAAGGAAAAATAGAATAGAAATAAATACACAACTAATAATTTTATCTTTGTGAATGGAATGAATTCATCCATAAAACAGAAATAAATAGCAGAATCAATAAATAACCCTCAACAATGTTTATTTAGAAGAAATACACAAACATTAGAGATATACAAAGAGCAAAAATAAATGGCTGGAGTAAAATATACTATGCCTGAACTGTTACAAAAAAACCCCCAGAGATAGCAATCATGATCTCTGACAAAAAACTAGATATAATCAAAAGCAATAAACAGGAAAACTATATTACATTAAAAAGTATCATAGATAATGAAGAATTATCACTATTAAAGTTACATTCATGAAATTTATAATGTCCAAATGTTTAAAGGAAAAGCTAAATGAGTTACAGATGGAAATATATAACAAAACAATAATAGTGAGGGACTTCAATTTTCCCCTCTCAGAACTAGATAACTCTAACCAAAAAATAAGTAAGAAACAAATTAAGGACATGATTAGAATCTTAGATAAGTTAAATATAATATGTGATTTGGAGAGAATTGAATGGAAATAAAAGGAATATACCTTCTCAGTGACATAGGCTACCTTTAAAAAAAAATGACCATATATTGGAGCACAAAAACATTGTAGTTAATTATAGGAAAACAGATATATGAAATTCATCAATTTCATAGCTTTGCCTTTGTGAATTTTAAAACTATTCCACCCTAATCAGACCATACTCTAGAAGATCTGATTAAGCTTTTTCCTGATTAATTATAATAGAGATAATTGGACTAACATAATCAGGTCTTGGGAACTCTATATTTCTCCACCCTCTTTAGTTTAACAAGATTAGGAAGGTCTGCACCAAACTCAAGGATTAAGTATCTAAGAAAAATGTCCTTCAAAAGACATGTGCAGAGAAAAGGGACAGACCCCTGGGCTGTCTTAAGTCAAGGTAAACTATCATTGGTACAGATGAAATGCAGGAAAGTTACATCAATCAGTCTATATAAGGCATATCACTGGCTCTCTTCACTCTCTTTCCCTGGAGAGGCGACTCTGGCTGGCAGCGATCTAGGCATTTTGACAACTTGGAGTGGTGGCAGTTATTTGTCTGGGTTTGGTGGTGAGTTTTCCCTTCAGCTGATTCAGGTTTGGGCATCCTGGCTGATCTTTTTTTGGAGTTCAGGCTGACTCTTTCCTCCTTCAAACTCCAAAACCTTATTTTCTAGATATTCTAATCTTCCAGGCTGGTACTAGCCAGGCAGGAGAAAATTCTACTCCTTTCCCTTCTTACTTATCCTTAATGTCCTCCACTATCAATTAAATCACCATAAAATTTCCAGCTGACTTGGTATTTTATTATTTGGGATTTTCCCTGGTGACCAAATAAATTTAGATTTAAGTCACAATGCTAAAATTATCTTTATACCTTCCTCAGAATGTTTTCAGGACCATATTATAACTGATACCCAGAAATTAGGTTATATTGGTCAGCCCAGTATCACTTTCCCATAATATTTCCATTCCATGGAATTCCATTCCATTCCATGAAAATATCAAAATTGTGCCCTCTTTTGGCAAAAGCATTATCAAACAATAAAACATTATGATTTTTCAAAATTTGATTTTATTGATTGATAAGGAAAATTTTTTTCATGGTTACATGATTCATACTCCTTCCCTCTCCTTTTCCCACTCCCCTCCCATAGCCAACATGCAATTCCACTGGGTTTTACATGTGTCATTTATCAAGACCTATTTTTGTATTATTGATATTTGCACTAGGGTGACCAAAACAATATGGTTAAATACTGTATACTAAGTCAGAAATAGTGAGTTTCTTCCCAATACTGAAGGACGTTGATTTAGTTGGCATAAAGATTTCAGTGTAGCACAATATATGTAATAGAATGGATGATTTGTGTTGAACTATTTCTTGTTACAATAACTGGAACATACTCTGGATTGACTAGAGAGCTGCTACTAGGGGACACCTGAGTCTGCCTAGTTATAATGGAGATATATGAGAGATAAAGAGATGTTGCTAGAGAGATAAATACTGTTAAAGGGGTGCTCTGGGGCTGCCTAGAGATCACTAATGGCTAATAAGTCAAGATATTTCCTACCCTTCTCCTCCTTTCACCTCCTAATTTCCATCCACGTCTCTCATTCCCCTCCACCAATCTTAGGAAGCTACCTTCTAAGTAACTCAGGGGATCAATGTGATTTCAGAGAAATATTCTTCACTCTTCCTTTCTCAAGTAAATGGATTTATTGGGAATGAGCAAACCGGAGTTTGAGGTGAAGGGGATAGGGGTTTCCCTAATCTACAAGGAAGGGTTATGAAGGTTTTAGGAAATGTTAGTCTAGTTACAGCTGTGACACAAAGACAGCCAGAGAGATGAAGCAAAACTGTTAAATCTTTTTTCTTCTTCAGTCAGATAATCTCTGCTTCAGTAATTCAAGTCCAGAGTCTGTCAAATCACAAAGATCTCTCTCTGCCTAGGTCAAGAAAAGCCAGTCTCTTTTAGTCAGGAACCCAGAGAAGAGATTTCTCTCTTGGTCAGTCACTCCCACAGAGAACCAAAAGTCCCAGTTTCTCTCCTTTGGACAGACTCCCAACTACCTTCTCCTGGGAATATTACATTTAGAATCTTCACCTTGATTTGCAGATCAGGTCCCCAGCTTGGTCTGCATGCTTGGCTTGTCCTGAAAATCCTCACTTTCTTCATGCCTCTTCTACATGTAGCATTAGTGAACAAGCTTAGGAATCTGGGTGACCTGGGACAAGTCCCATTTCTGACACCTATTGGGAGAAAGACCATTAGTAAGTCATTTAATATCTCACTGGCTCAGGGAAATCTCTATAACTCTAAGATTCAGAATAATTGCTGATTTCAGTAGTACAGGTCATTTTCTCATTTTGAGTAAGCTAAAGTAATGAATTCATATCTAAGACAAATCACTTAAAGTTCATGGAGATTTTCATGTTAGTTAAACTTACACAATTTTAAACTGTTAACAACATTGGAGAAGAGAAATGCCAGATTCAATTTTGATATTCCTAAGAGAAAATATATATTATATTACTTCAGAAGGGAGTGAAGTCTTGAATTCCTTCTTTAAATATTTGAAAATGAGGTTCATTAAACCAATTGAAAATCTGATGGAGATCTATGGAGTAGAGCTAGAAGAAATCCCAAAGGCCACCAAAAACTAATGAATGAGGGGCCTGAGGAACACCAGGAAAAAGAAAAGTATTTATAGTATAAGGATTGAGGCTGATTGAGGCATGGATTGATTATCCCAGGTCATCCCATCCCACCTAAAATGATTGGGGGAATTGATCGATCCATTAACTCAATCAAACTTCTCACTCTTGCAATAGGAAAAAAAAGCTTTAGACCTGGAAGGGAATCCAATGAATTTAACTTCTTCATGTTGTGGATGATGAAAGTGAAACCCACAGTGACAAAGTGAGCCAATACATGTGGTAAATAAGAGAGCTAAGATTTGAGCCCAAGTCTTGTAACTCCTGACCCAGGACTCTGCTCATTTCACTACGTGCTCCATGACAATGAAGAAAATATCCATGTACTTACCACAATGTGGTTATAATAGAGGCTTTGTAATATTAAGTTGTGTTGTATTGAGGTAAGGTGTCAAAGGAGTCACTAAAACTGTGTCAATGGATCTTAGCCAAATGTGTGGTGTTCCATATCCACAGATCTCACCTGTGCAAAAGAGATAAGAAGGTGTATTTTCTCTTTTTTCCCCCTATTGTTGCAAGTTTTATTCTTTCAGTTCTTGGATTCCTATTTTTCATTGCTCTTCTTTCCATTCCCGCTACTGTAATGAACCATTGTGCATACTGTTTTTCAAGATCATGCTGGGTGGCATCAGTTCAAACTGGCTCTTAAGAGGCAATTGTTAAATTTTTAGTGTGACCATTTGCACCTTAGAAATCATCAAATGCTACCATATCTAGTTTGTCTTATAATAATAAATATTTATTGACTCTATAATTGGAAACAGTTTGGAGAAGATGCTAATAATACAGAATAAACTTTAAAGATTGCCATGAACATGATTTTTTTTTTTGAGATACAGTTGTGATGAACATGTCCATGCTGTTTTCTTGGCTCTGCTGGCATCAGTTGGTGTCCTTTCTTGTAAAACTTACTATGTCTCTCTCTTTCAGTCATTATTTCTTAAGGCATAGAAATAGGGCAATTCATTCATGTACCAACTTTCTCACCATTGATGGCCATCTACTTGGTTTCTGCTTCTTTTCTACAACAAAAGTCCTGCTATCAGCATTTTCTTGTTATTGAGCTGTTTCTTCTTGTCAATGACCTCCTTTGTGATCTATCCCTAGCAGTGGGAGCTCTCCATGAGAGAGGATGAATATTCCAGGCATTTTCTTCTCCCCAAAATTGGTTCCCCAAAGGGCAGAAATGCCTCACCAACCCTTTCCAAATGAAATATTTTCCCCTTATGTCATCTTTGCTGTTTTGCTGTGTATGTGGTAAAACCTAAAAAGTATGTTGATTTGCATTTTTTGAGTAATGTGGAACAATTTTCCTAAGGATTTTGCGATTCCTTGTGACCTATTTATTCACATCTTATGACCACTCGTGCTTTGGGAAAAGGTTCATGATCTAATATATTTGAGCCCATTCTGAAGATGTTCAGGTTTGAAAAATACTTTCCATACATCATCTCAATTGAGTAGTTGTTACTGGTACTACTATCTTCATTTGATGCATAATGAAATGAAGGCTCAGAAAGGCTATGTGACTTGCATAATGTTTGAGGCCAATTTTAAATCTGAGTATTCCTGCTTCCAAGGCCACTACTCAGTGTGTCAGGCAATATGATTTCTCTCATCTGACCTTTCCAATACAGTTATGAATGTGATGAAAGTTGTTCCTTTGTTTATCACTTTTGAGAGTTTCTATATCTTCTGATGGAATTGGTTGACATACCCACTGATATCTTTTGAAGAAGATAAAACACAATTCTGCATCAAGTCTATCTTTGTGGCTATGCCAAAATCAAGTTATGGTGATGATGATCGTGGGACATGCTTAAACACAGTACTGTATCAAATACAAAAACCTCTGGGTCTTTGAATGACCATCTTTGTAAAATAAAAATAATAACACTAGATAGCATTTTTATAGCATTTTAAGGTTTGCAAAATGCAGACAACAATAGTTCACTTAATCCTTAAACTAACTCTAAGTGTTAGATGCTAATGTTATCTTTATTTTACAGATGAGGAAACTGAGTCTGAGAACAGATAAATGCCATGTTCAAGGTCACAAAGCTAAGGCCACGTCTGAACTATATTTTGAACTCAGGGCATCCTGCTTTGAATGTATTAACTAGCTGCCTTGGTCACCTCCAGAAGGCAGAGGAAGGGGGAAATAGGGAATCATTTTGAAGAACATATTCATAAATTTCCCCCCAGATCCTACAATATAATGACTTCTGTAGCTGTAATTCTTTCTCTTTATTTAATAAATGTACTCAACTTCTGTGTGTGTCTCATGCCCTGTTGGCAATCAGGTGTAGGCTTCAGACTTCTTTTTGGGATAATGTTTTTATGTAATTGAAAATCATGCTGAAGTTCATTTCAAAGCTATTAATAACAAAGATGTATCTTAATCCATCCAAGTTCACAAATCACCATGAAATTTATCAAAAATACCTTTGAAGGTCCATGAGCCCTGGCTAAGAGTCATCAATTGAAATATTAGTCAGTTTAAGGAATGAGGAAATGTTGATCCCAGAGGAGACTTGGGTTGAGGGAGTAGGAGGTGGGAGAGGGGAATAACAATTATATTCAAATATTTGAAGGCTATTATGAGAAGAAAGAATCAGCCTTCTTCAATTTGATCCTAGAGTTTAGAAGCAAGAGCAATGGGAGAAAGAGGACATTTTAGTTCAAATATCAGGAATGACTTCCTAATAATTCAAGCTGCTTCAAGGAGGTTTTGGCTATTGAATTTTGAAATGCATGTGATCTAACATGCATTTCATGGAAAAGCCTTTGGTGGATGTCCTCTGGCTTACACACCTTTTGAACATCTACAGATAGATTTCATAACGATGCCAAAGGCTGGACGTTATAGATTTTGCCTAGTAATAGTAGATCAACTAACCAGATGGCCAGAAGCATTTCCTGCGACCTGAGCCACAGCAGATTTTGTAGCAAAGATAATTTTAAAGGAAATTATTCCTCGCTTTGGACTACCAGCACATATTGATTCAGATAGAGGAAGTCATTTTACTGATTCTGTCCTAAATCAGATACATTCTTGCTTGGGAATAACTCTAAAATTCCATGTTTCATATCATCCCCAGAGCTCAGGCCAAGTGGAGAGGATGAACAAAGAACTTAAAACTATGATTGGAAAATTATGCACTGAGACATATTTAAAATGGCCTGAAATCCTACCTCTGGCCCTATTTTATCTTAGAAGCAGGCCTAGAGGAGATTTACACATCTCACCATTTGAGATGCTTTTTGGACATCCACCTATACAGGCTAAACCTTTTTCCCCTGCATATACCTCACTATTAGGGGGAGATACTACTATTGCTTCCTACATACAGGAATTACAGCATAAACTACATGAACTTCATGAATCAGGAGCTGCAGTACAAGCCGGACCACTAGACTTTTCTCTTCATGACCTGAAACCAAGAGACAAAGTGTATATTAAGAATTTCAAGCATACTGGAGCAACTCAAACTTCATGAGAAGGACCATTCCAAATATTGTTAACCACTCCAACATCTATAAAGATTAGAGAAAAGGACTCTTGTATTCATTGCTCACATGTGAAGAAAGCATCTTTTGTTGAGACTGATTGACTATACTCTATCACATGAATTGGAGATAATAATCTATAGACAAATGGATGCTGTTTTTGAGAACACATTGAATTACTAATTTTTCCTTAATTTTTATGATTGCTTTTCTTTTCTTTTGATTAGAATATTTAATTTTTTCTCATTTTTTGTACAAAAGGTACACATAATTAATATTAATATTTTTCTGCAGTAATACAAGTTAATATATATATTCTTCTATAATATCAATGCATACCCCAAAAACTTTAAACTATGGGAACCTGCCATTTATTGATAAAATGTTATGAGACTGTGATTAATGTTTGTATCTGATTCCAGAAAATGGGATAAAAAACAAGGAGCATAGACTTAACCTGAATAGTGCCAAAAAGAGCACACAGGAAATAATAATGTGAGACTCAAGGTTGCGACGCTTGACATATGTTAAGTTGTAGGACTTCCTTGTATCTACACTTTTTGCGAAGTACTCATACAAGTACAAAGTTTGACTATCATGCTGGCTCTCTATATCCCTGGGAATGTCAGAAGTCAGATGAGGGAATGACGCTTCCCTATAAAAATAGAATTCTAATTCTTTTCTTCTTGTATTATGGCAACATACTGTAGTCTTGGCTACAAATGGCTAAATGAAATATTACTGCATTCTGTTATATAGCCTTGTGGGATAGAAATTACTTTAAGTTGGACCTATACAAGGGCCTATTTTGAATTGTTTTTCTTATGTTATTGATTATTTTTCTCTTCATTTGATAAATGATTCATACACCCCAATAACTCAACATTGCATTCTGAATTGAACTGAAGGTTTTTTACACCTACTTCAGGGGGGAATGTATTTTAATTTAAAATCCAGGAATGTTGATTTGTTTGAAATTGTATTTTTACATAAAATCCAAGATTTTGATTTTGTTTGAGAAAAGATCTTCAAGAAAGAAGCTTGCTAACTCCTAAATCGAGAGAATGAATTGTTGCAGAAAGATGCCAAAAAACCCACACTACATCATGAAGATCAAGAATGAACTTAGGATATGGTAATTGAACTGAACTTTTGATTGAACATTTATTGTAAATGTACACATTTATGCCAAAAGGGACTGCCCCTAATTTGGCTTTCTGTCAATGTGCCTAGCAAAACATTGGTTTTACTTTCTTTCTTTTCTATTTCCTCCCTCACTACTCAAATTTTCTCTTAGAAAAATGAATATTGCATTTAGGACTACAAAATGATTATGTTAAATGATCGATGGGGAGACGTCTCCCAATGATCATCAGGGGGGATTGTGAATCTTGAAATTTCTCAGACTTGTGAATGTTAAAAAATTCCCCAATGGGGAATTCTCCATTTGGACAATTCCCTATTGGGACCATTCTCCATTTGGACAGTGAGAACTCTACTTAGATCAAATATGAAGACCTCTACTCCACCCGTACTTAATCCTGCTTTAGGGAAGAAAACTCCTTGCTGAAGAATGAAAAATACTTACACCCATACTTAAGCCATGCCTATTTTTAGAATTAATACAAAGGGGTGCTAAGTACCTATAAAGGTCAGGCAACTTGTGAACTTACAAGGAGCAAAGAGGAATAAACTTACACAGAGATTCTAGCCTATTCAGGTGTGGATTACTTAAAGGATTAGTCTACTCAGGTGTGAATTCAGAATGGGCTGTCCTTTGGAAAATGTCTACTGTGATTGGTAGATGGAAGAACTTAGGGGAGGTGACATAGGAGAAAACCCCCTATATAAGAAGAAGGACAATCTGTTGTTAGAAAAAGAGTCTCTTAGGAGGCTGTTAGAAGGAGAGTGTTCTAAGGAGGAAGCTCTGGAAAAAAGTCTCTAAGGAGGCTGTTGGGAGAGAGTTCTGAAAACAGGCTCTTGAGACAGTCTCTTGAGGACAGTCAGCTGGGAAAGGCTGCCTTGAAGGGTATCTCTTGAGACTCTCTCTGGGATATTTCAGATTGGAGCAATTGAGCTGGTGAAGGCAGCTGAGATGATGCTGGCCTGGTGTCACAAGAATCCTTGCTTGGACAGATCTTGTGGTGAGTGATTAAGAAGTGACTGATCTTTTCTCATAGGGCTTAGGCCTGGGTTGGCCAGGACTGGCCAGGGCCAGCTTATTCCTTTCTCATTATTCCCTCTTTTTCTCTCTTTCTCTCTTTCTTTAATTCCTCATTGTATGAATTAAATTCTCTATAAAACCCAGTCGACTTGGGTATATTCATAATTGGGAATATTTCCCTGGCGACCACCTTATATATTGATTTAAACACAAGACACGGTAGTGAACCATACCATTTTAATTATTACACTATCCCAGAAGGTACTGGGCTTCCCCACTCTGGAGCCCCTCAAGAAGAGACTGGACAACCACTTGTAATGGAACATCATGGTAAGAATTCCTTTGGTGCATTGGTTAGATTGCATAGTTGCTTGCTCCCTTCCTACTCTCAGATTCTATGATCTTGACATTTCTTCAGACATCTTTCCAAATGTAAATTCTGACAGTATTAACATATTAAGTGGCTAAAACATCATGTGAATTTTTTGAACATATTGGGTTCTTCTGTGGAACAAAGTACACAGGATTAAAAAGGTGGAGACAATTAATAAGGAAGATATTTCTCTGTGGTGTTAGGACTGAAGGGATGTCTAAGACAGTAAATGTAAGGGGTACACCATTTACATTATTTAGAATCTCAATCAAAAAGAATCTTAGAGGACATTTTGCTCAGAAGTTCCTCTTGGCAATATCCCTCATACAGGTAGGCAGGCAACCTATCTTAGTGGGAAATTTCCAAGGAGGCAGAATCTATGATATCCAGAGGAAGTAAATTATGTCTATGGAGAGCTGTCTGGTTGTTTCATGCTATTTTGGCTAAACAGGAACCCCTAGAATCTTTGATTTTTGCATCTTGGCTCTTCCATCCATGATATACTCTAACCTGGTAAGACAACAGCTGAAGTTTCATGTACATTCCTAGGTAGTCTTGTTTAGGAAAGAGATTGATTATCTGAATAATATATGAAGGACTGAAATCAGCATAGCAAAGGACTCATAGAACATATCAGAAAAAAAGATAATTTGAAGAGACTAGGGATGTATAATCCAGAGAGGTATTAAGTGAGGAAATGAGAGTTGTGCTGAGGTTTTCGATGGATTGGCTTTTGGAAAAGTAATTTGACTAACCATGAAAAAATATTCTAAATTAATTAATTAAATAACAAAATTTTAAGACATAAAGGAATTTGACTTGTTCCTTTAGCTCTCACAGGAGATAATTAAGTACAATGGGGAAGGGGGGAGGGGGAGTTGCAAAGAGCTCAAATTGGGCTTAATATCACAAAGAACTTTCTAAAATTGAAAACTATGCCAAAATGGTATGAGCTACCTCAGTAGGTAGTGTACTAGTGGGGGATCAGGAACCAAAGTTTGACAGGTAACTGAGAGGGAGAGAAAAGATAAAGAGAAACACCACTTCTCTTCCAAGCAGAGCTGTCCCAGAGAAAAATGTTGTTGAATCTCTGCCCAGAGTTGAAGAGTAAGATAAAATACCCTTCAATGTTTGGTTTCTCTTCTCTTCTCTAGATAATTGTCATCAGTGATCCCCTTAGTACATTGAAGAAAAGATGTATAATTCTTTGGTAAATTATAAGATCTATTTATTAGTTGATAGATCTGGGGAGGTAGATTAAGAAAGAGGGGAAACAGGGGGTCCCTATTCTATTTTCTACCTAATGTTTCTTCAGGGGTTGAGGCTCAGGTCTAGGGATCTAAGTACCAGAATACCTTAGGATCTTTTTGTAGTCAAGTTGATGTAATTTCCTGAGGCAGAGATACAGCTTTGAAGGAAAATCATTGAGTTGGATAGTCTCTTGCCTTCCCCCAAAGGAAAAACTCTCTATCCACCACTTATAAAGAAAAATGGTTGATCTGCATCTCTTCAGATGAACAAGGGATTTATAGCTGGATAAGATCAGTGAGATTTGCTCCCTTCCTCCTCAGTTCAGAATGATAAGAAGAATATATTCCCAAGTGTTCACCTGCTTTTCTTAGTTGGAGATTCCAGTCCTATCCCCCATTGGCAGCCAAAGTTCTATTTTCTTATTGCATGAGATTTCATTGAAAAACCTAGTCTTTGCTATATATTATATCTCTCTCTCTTCCACAATAGCAAGTTTGTCTCAGTAGATTGCTCAAATAGAGAATAGTAGACTTGAATAATTTGAATGAGACATCTTCTGGACTTCTTTTGACTGTGAAATCCAGTGATTTCTTTCAGTGCTGAATTTGGAATAAGATATATCTGAATTCAAATTTTCTTTCTTGCACATATTAGCAATGTGACCAAAGATAGGTCATTTAACTTCTCTGAGTCTCACTTTCTTATGTTTATCATGACTTCCATGGGCATTTTCCCCCCAGTGCCTATGTTTCTCATGGTAGTTCTCAGTACAAAATTAGATACTTTATTTAGTAGCCTTCCCACATATCTAGGGGCTACCCAGTTCTCCATTGGATGGCCAATCAGGAAGACTGATATGATTGTTTATAATGCTTCTATGATCTTGGAATAACCAATTGCAATTCTTTTAGTGAGATGATGAAAAGCCCAAGCCACTATCCCTCTTATTATACCCTATACACAGACAATGCCATCTGCCTGGATAGTATCTCCTAAATTCCTTTATGTCTTGCCATCAACTTCACTGCTGGGAAGTGAAGCCAGCAGTTCACAACACTCAAAGAATGTTCAGGTCTTTCCTTCTGTCCTGCAATAGAACTGTTTGTTCTATTGTGATTCCTCTATTCCAGAATGAATGCGCTCTCTGAGACCAGGGACTATCATGGGCTTTCTCTATTTGCATACTTAGCACTTTAGTAGTCCTTGGAACATAATAAGAACTTGAGGCAGTTAGTGGCATTTGGGCCAGAATTCAAATCTGATTTCAGACACTTATTAAGTTTTAGAGCCTGCAATAGTAGCTTATCTTATATTTTCTTCTGCTTTCTCAATTGTAAAATGGTGACAATGATATCTCTGAGATCATACAGATGAAAAAAATAAGATATCATTTGTAATAATGTGAGCAATATTTGTAGAATCCCTGGCACCACTGTGTTTTTCACAAATGCATTTATTGCTAATGTAAAACCTACCTCTGACACTCCTTCTGTGCTTGACCCATTGGTGTCTGTGTTCTATGTTGTGGTGCCCCCCTACCCTAAACCCTTCCATCTACAGCCTGAAGAACAAGAACATGAAGGCAGCTCTGGCCAAGCTGGTGAGGCAGGACCTTCCTTCTTTATAGTAAATATCTTTATCACAAAGACCCCTTTTCTTTCTTTCACTCTCATTTGCCAATCCAATATTGTAAGAATCAAACAAGATAATAACTGCAAAAAGTCCTTAGCAATACCATTCAGCTACTCATTTAATCAGAATATTTTCTGCATTCCAAAAGTGAACTATAGGAAGGCAACACACATTTATTTTTATTTTTTTTCTTCATATAATTTTATTTTATTTTTTAAATTGAATTTTTTTATTTAATTACTTAATTCAGAATATTTTCCCATGGTTACATGATTCATGTTCTTTCCCACCCACCTCCCTCACCCCCCCCCCCATAGCCAATGAGAAATTCTGCTAGGTTTTACATGTGCCATACAACAAACATTTATTGAGCACTAACTATGTACTGGACACCGTGCTAAGCAATGGGAATACAAATACAAGCAAAAAACAGTTCCTGCTCTCATCAAGTTTATATTCCAATTGGAAAAGATGATGACACACAAATGGGACTTGAAAAGTTCACTTGGCAAGAAAAGTATCTATTTTGGGACGTGATTCCAAAGTCTGGAATGTCAGAAGCAGATCCAGGAGTGGAATGAATGTTAACCTGCTTGAACCTCTCCCCCAAATGGACGAACTCATTGATGGAAGACAGGAACTAGCACTTTATAGCAATGTTCTAAGGTGAAAAGGCAACAGGGATGGATAATACGTTTTAGGATTAGCAGGTCCCAGGAGCTGAGGGCAATTGCAGGAAGAGGCAATTTTTGGCATAATGTTAAAATCTCAAGTCAGATGAAGAACTGAGAAATCAGTGGATACTGACCAGTCTATTCTCTTCCTCAAAGTGGAAGGCCTGAGAGGAACTGATGAATGATGCCAAGAGGATATGTAGCAAAAGCATCTCATAACAGGATAGCTCACATTGTTTCTCCGAATAATACAAATAATACAATAAGTGTAGCAAGATTTTCATTCACAGAGATTCTTCTATCATTCAACTAAATTTCAACATTAATTTCTAGGAAAAAAAAGAAGATCATTCATTTTCTTTTCACCTTCTGCTATTTTTCCTCAGTTAAAACAAAGTTAGCACAAAAGAAAAAAAAAACACACACTGGGGAGATGTTTCTTCTCTCTTAAGTTCTAGGTGGAAAGATAAAGAGAAAAATGACAAGAATATTCATAATTGCTCTTTTTGTGGTGACAAAGAACTGGAATTAAAGGGCATGTTCTTCAGTTGGGAATGGATTAATGATTTAAAAATTAATGAACTGAAAGTCTTGATGAAAAGAAGAGCCTAGACATCATCTTTCAAGAAATTAACAAAAAAAAAGTGTCTGGATATTTTAGATCCGGGGGTAAAATAGAAATAGAAAAAATCACTAGCAACCTCCTGCAAGAGATCTGCCAATAAAAAGTCCCATGAATTTTATAGTCAAATTCTTAGGCTCTCAAGTCAAGGAGAAAATAATGCAAGTAGCCAGAAAGAAGAACTTCAAATACCATGGAGCCACAGTCAGAATAATACATGATTTAGTAGTTTCTATACTGAAGAACCAGAGGGCTTGTAATATATTCTGGAAGGCAAAAGAATTAGGATTATAATCAACAATCACCTATCCAATAAGACAGTACAAAACAGTGAAATCCATTGAGAGGAAAATGGATATTTGATTTGATTAAGTACTTCAAATCATTCCTCAAGATGAATAGAAAAACTGACATTTAAACACAAGGCTCAAGAGAAGCATCACAAATTAAATATGAAAGATAACTTATAAGGTAGTTAATAAGGATAAAGAGTATACATCCTATACCAGAAGATGTTACTAATAATTTTTAAGAATTTTTTTCTTTATTAGGGTAGTAAGAAGGAGTGTACAGAGACATGTTAGATTTAAATTAGTTTTGATCATTAAATTGTTGTAGATAAGAGAGTGGGAGCCATAAACTGTGGTAATTAAAATGTTTGGGAGCAAGGGATATATATATATATATATGTATATATATATATATATAAATTATGACAGCTGAAATATGTTTTCTACTGTGTCTTGGGTTTATATAAATATAAGATGGTCGCCAGGGAATATATTTCCAATTTATGAATATGCCCAAGCCAACTGGGTTTTATAGAGAAATTTAATTTATAATACACTGATTAATCAATAGAAAAAGAGAGAAAGTAAGAAAGGAATAAGAATGAAGGGCCTCAAGCCAATAAGGCCTAGACCTCAGTCCTAAGAGATAAATCAGTCAGTTGGTTTTATCACTCACCCAAGATCTCTCTAGGTAAGGCTTCTCATGCCAACCTCAGGTTCCACCTTCAAGTGAGGCTCCTTTCAAAAAATGTTTCCAGAGAATTCTCCTCCTGACTCATCCTGAGTTCTCCTTCCACTGCCTCCTTCAACCTCTCTCCTCTCAGACCTCCTCCAGAGCAAAAATCCTCCCAGTCCTCAGACCCCGCTATCTTTTTGCCCACCATCTAAGTTCCCTCCCCTCAGTTCTCACATCTATCTATCACTGTCGATGTCTCCCCTGTGCCAATGGTGGCTCTATCTTAATCCAGGACCACCCAGAGGTCTGCCCCCTTTGCACATGTCTGTTGAAGATCATATTCTCAAATAATTAAATCTTGATCTTTGCTGCAGCCCTTCCTAAATCCTGTTACTCTGAGTAGGGTGGAGATTATAGTTTCCAAGACCTGGTTCTGTCATTCCAAGTATCTCTATTGTATCAATTCTAAAATCAATCATGACTCAAAGAACTTCCTGTTCTATGCTTAAGCATAGGTCAAAGCCCTTTCCATTGTTTAGCAAAAGGCTTTTGTCCTAAAGTAGTCTTAAGTAGGGAGGAGAAGGATCCTCCCATGCCAAGGAGTTTCATATTCCAATAGAGTTCTTACTATCAGTAGGAAATTTTTTCAAGTATGAAATTTCCCAATGGGGAAATTTCCAACATTCATAAGTCTAAGAAATTTTAAGGTTTACAGACAAAGAGCACAGGTGTGGGTTGACTATGATGTGATAATATCCAAGAAACAATAAGGCAGTGATTAAATGTGGTGCACTTGGAAAAAGAATGAAAGGGGTACAGTGTGTTAAATTTTCTCACACAAAAGAGGCTAACAATAGCATTTACAGTGGCAGGAAAGGTGTGGGGGTGCTCAACAGTTAAACCTTACTTACATCAGAATTTGCTTAACATCCAAACTTGGGTATGGAAATCTATCTTAGCCTACAGGAATGTAGTGGTAAGGGAGCTAAAAGAAGAGGCATCTGAGAGAAGTGAAAGTGTGTTGAGAGAGATGATAGTCAGAAGCAAAACACTTTTGGGGAGGAATAGAGTGAAAACATTGAGAAAAATAAACATGAAAAATCAGAATGGAGGGAAATTAATATCATATCTATGATGATTAAGAATTCACCCATAAAAAGAAACAAATATTAGAACAAATTAAAAACTAGAATCTAGCAATATATTGATTATAAGAAACATACCTGAATCAGAAACACACAGGGACACACAGCATAAAGGTAATGTACTAGGGCAGGACTTCAGCTGAAGTAAAAAAGGCAGGAATAACAATCATGATCTAAGATAAAAGAAAGGAAATATATCTAATTAAAAGAGATAAACAGGAAACCTGTATACTATAAGATACCTTAGGCAATAAAGTAATATCAATACTGAACATGATATAGCATCCAAATTCTTAAAGAAAAATTTGTGAGTTGCAAGATGAAATACACAACAAACCCATATTATTGAAAGACCTCAATGTGACCCTTTCAGAATTAAATAAACCTAATTGAAAAAATAAATAAGAATGAGTTTAAGGAGGAAAATGGAACTCTAGAAATTAGATATGATAGACCTCTGGAGAAAACGGAAAAAGAATAAAAAGGAATTTCTGTTTGATTCAGTGGTGCACAGCATCTGCACAGAATTTGATCATGCATTAGGGCATAAAATCTATCAAATAAATGCAGAATTACATAGAAATATTAAATATATCCTTTTTAGATCATAATATAAAAATTCTATTCATCAAAGAACTTGAAAATATAAGGTAAAAATCAAATGGAAATTAATTCATCCAATAATTGCAAAGGAATAAAGAACTAATCATAAAAGTAATTATTAACTTATTAAAGAAAATGTCAACAATGAGAAGCAGATCAAGACTGATGAGATGCAGCCAAAACAGCACTTAAGGGGAGCATTTATATCTCTAACTGCTTATATCAACAAAACAGAGAAAGAACAAATTACTGAGCTTGACATACCAGTAAAAAAAGTTAGAAAAAGGTAAAATTAAAAATTCCCAATTAAACATTAAATTGAAAATCCTGAAAATAAAAGGAGACATTAAGAATACTGAAAGTTAGAAAACCATTGAACTAATATATAAAACTTGGTGCTGGTTTTATAAATAATAAAAACAATAAAATAGTTAAAGCATTTATTAATTTCATTTAAGAATGAAAAAGATAACCAAATTACAAGTTTAAAAACATAAAAAAGTGAATTCACCACCAATGAAGATGAAATTAAAGCAAATATTAGGTTATTTTATGCAATTATATGCCAATAAATTTAGTAATCTGAGTGAAATGGATAAATATTTTCAAAAATATAAATTGCACTTTAAAAATATATAAATTGTTCACATTAATGGAAGAGATCATAGAATACTTAAATAACCTCTTAGAAAAAGAAATTGAAAAAATGGCAGCATAGAAGGATCTGAAGTTCAGACCTCTGAATACCCCAACTTACTGATCACAAACTGAATGCTCAGAGGGGACTGAAAAATCAAAATGAACAACAATTCAGAGCCAACGAAACCTCCTGCTGGACTTAATTCAAAAGGGATGTTGCCCGAAAAGCCGGAATCCGAGAAAACTCGAGTTTAAGGGGAAGACAGAAGGAAAGTCCCAGGACCCATTCCCCCTCCTACCTATAGCTCTGAGACTCCAGTGGCAACAGGAACTTCTGGGCTGGCAAAGGCTGGTCTGGGGGTGTACCTTGTGGAAAGGGGCGTGCCAAGTTCAGAGCATTCAATACTGATGTTGTGGAAGGAGCTAGAGAGGGAGCATAGACCTGGCAGCCTGGCAAGGGCTGTAGAGATCCTCCATATTTTCTCCAGTCTTCCAGGTGGTTTTGGACTCAGAGCACACCCAGCCAAACTAAGCTGAACTTAATCGCATTAAAAGGCTCCAGAACTCAGGGAAGCCCAGGCTCCACACCCATCCTCATTGACTGCCAGACTTTAATCCAATCAAAAGCCTCCAGAGGACAGGAAAGCTCAAATCCCCAACAACCAGAGACTACACTGAGAGATCTCCTGTTAAAGCTCCAAGAGGGGAGACTGACAGAAGCCCCCAAAACCAAAAAAAATGAGAGGAGCAAGAGCACAGACAAATACGGGGAGTAAAGAATGGGTGAATATGAGCAAACAATAAAAAAGAAGAAAGAAACACCAATAGATAGCTTCTATTCACCAAACAGAAAAGAGGGGGAGAGATCAACAAACGATAAATCAGAATTCCCAGCGAATTGGATACAGGCTGTGGAAGAACTCAAAACACAATTAAGAGAGCCTGAAGACAATTGGGAAAAGAACTTAAAAAATAAGATAAGTCATCTGGAAACAGAGGCACTAGAACTAAAATGAGAAAATAGTGTCTTGAAAGCCAAAATCAACCAGCTGAAAAATGGGGCAAAGGAGATGAAAGATGAGACAAAGGATTTGAAAGATGAGGTAAAGAGGATGAAAGATGGCCTTCAAAGAAAATCAGACCAGAAGGAAAAGGATGACCAAAAAGCCAGGGAAGAAATCCAGTCTTTAAGAACCAGAATACAACAACTGGAATTAAGTGAACTAACAAGGCAGCAGGACAATATAAAATAAAATGAAAAGAATGAAAAAAATTGAGTAAAATATGAAGCATCTCATTCACAAAACAGATGATTTAGAAAATCATTTGAGAAGAGACAATTTAAGAATCATTGGTCTACTAGAAGATCATGATAAAAGAAAAAGCCTGGACATAATACTACAGGAAATTATTCAGGAAAACTGCCCCCATATCCTAGAACAAGAGGGAAAAGTGGAGATTGAAAGAATCCACAGATCACCTCCTGTACTTAATCCCCAACTGACAACACCCAGGAATGTTATATCCAAATTAAAAAACTATTAGACTAAAGAAAAGGTATTAAAAGCTGCCAAGAAGAATTCATTCAGATACCACTGAACCACAGTAAGGATAACACAGGATCTGGCTGCATCCACACTGAAGGACCAAAAGGCATGGAATATGATATTCCAGAAAGCAAGGGAAATAGGTATACTACCAAGAATAAATTACCCAGCAAAACTGACTATATCCTTACAAAGGAAAGTATGGTCATTCAACACAATAGAAGAATTCCAAGAATTCATAAAGAAAAGACCAGACCCGAACAGAAAATTTGATGTCCAAGCAGAGAACTCAAGAGAATCATCAAAAGGTAATTTAAAAAAGAGAGAAAAATAAAAACAAACAAAACAACAAAAAAAATTTAAGACATTCAACAGGTTAAAATGATATGTATCTCTATAAGAAAAGAGGTCATTGATAACTCTTAAAAACTGTTGTTATCACCTGGGAAGCTAGAAGAATTACACTTAGAGGGAACAGTGACAAACTATATAGGATGAAAAGACAAGACAAAAATAGGTATATAGATATATGCATGCATAAATACATATATGTGTATATATATGTATATATATGTATTTATATTTAGAGCTAAAACAAAGAAGTTAATACTAAAAGAAATGGGAAAAGAAACAAATGGGGGTAAATTTATGTGTCACAAAGAAGCTCATGGTGGAAGGGGGGAGAACATCAATACATCGGAAGGGTAAAGATGTTGGAGATAGGAAATACTCAACTCCTGCGTGCTTTGAAACTGACCCAAAGAGGGAAGAACAATCCAATCCATTGGTGCAGAGAATATATTTGTGCCCTATAGGGGAGGAGAAGGGTAACAAATGGACTGGTGGGGAGGGAAGGAATACAAGGGAGGGAGAGAGTGGGAGGGCAATTTTAGAAAGACTACGGGAAAATAAGGGGAGAAATAAGAAGGGAGGGGGGTAGAAAGGGAAGTAAAATAAGGGTGGGAACTAGGGGGACTGTTTATAAAAAAACATTGGTATAGAAGGAAATAGTGAAAGAAGAAAAGGCAGGACCAGGAGTAGAAATCAAAATGCTTTGAAATACACAGCTAGTAATCATAACTCTGAATGGGAATGGAATGAACTCACCCATAAAACAAAAGCAAATAGCAGAATGGATTAGAATCCAAAACCCTACCATATGCTACTTACAAGAAACACACATGAAGAAGAAAAATACACATAGGGTGAAAGTAAGAGGATGGAACCAAATCTACTGGGCATCAAATGATAAAAAGAAGGAAGGATTCACAATCATGATATCTGACAAAACCAAAGAAAAAAATAAATTTAATTAAAAGAGATAGGGAAGGTAATTACATCCTGATAAAAAGGCAGTATAGACAATGAGGAAATATCTGTACTCAACATGTATGCACCAAATGGCATAGCATCCAAATTTCTAAATGAGAATCTAGGGGAGCTCAAAGATGAAATAGACAGAAAAACTATACTAGTGGGAGACCTGCACCTTCCTCTATCTGAAGTAGATAAATAAAACTAAAAAATAAATAAGAAAGAGGTAAGAGAAGTGAATGAAATCTTAGAAAAATTAGAGTTAGTTGACATGTGGAGGAAAATAAATAGGGACAAAAAGAAATATACCTTCTTTTCAGCAGCACATGGTACATTCGCAAAAATTGACCATGTATTAGGGCATAAAAACATTTCAAATGAATGCAAAAGGGCATAAATAATAAATGCAACCTCCTCAGATCATAATATAATGAAAATAATAATTAGTAAGTGTACATGGAGAGGTAAATCAAAAATTAATTGGAAATTAAACAATAAGATTCTCCAAAACAGGTTAGTTAAAGAACAAATCATAGAAACAATTAATAACTTCATTGAGGAAAATGACAATCATGAAACATCCTTTCAAAACCTATGGGATGCAGCCAAAGCCGTACTCAGGGGAAATTTTATATCTTTGAGTTCATATATTAACAAATTAAGAAGGGCAGAGGTCAATGAATTGGGCATGCAAATTAAAAAAAAAAACTAGAAAGCAAACAAATTAAAAATCCTCAGATGAAGACAAAATTAGAGACTCTAAAAATCAAAGGAGAAATTAATAAAATTGAAAGTCAAAGAATTATTGATTTAATAAATAAAATTAGAAGCTGGTACTTTGAAAAACCAAATAAAACAGACAAAATACTAGTCAGTCTAATTAAAAAGAAAAGAAAAAAAAAACAAATTGACAGTTTCCAAGATGAAAAGGGAGACCTCACTTCTAATGAAGAGGAAATTATGGCAATCATTAAAAAATACTCTGCCCAATTATATGGCAACAAATATGGTAATCTAGGTGAAATGGATGAATACTTAGCAAAATATAAATTGCCTAGACTAACAGAGGAAGAAATAAATTACCTAAACAACGCCATATCAGAAAAAGAAATTGAACAAGCCATCAAAAACTCCCTAAGAAAAAATCCCCGGGTCCAGATGGATTCACAAAATAATTCTATCAAACATTCCAAGAACAACTAATCCCATTATTATACAAACTATTTGACAGAAAAGCCAAAAAGGAGTTCTACCAAATTCATTTTATGACACAAACAGGGTACTGATCCCAAAGCCCAGCAGGTCAAAAACAGAGAAAGAAAACAATAGACCAATCTCCCTAATGAATATAGATGCAAAAATCTTAAATAAGATACTACCAAAAAGACTCCAGCAAGTCATCTCCAGGGTTATTCATGATGACCAGGTAGGATTTATACCAGGAATGCAAGGATGGTTCAACATTAGGAAAATCATTCGCATAATTGACCATATTAACAAGCAAACTGACAAAAATCACATGATTATCTCAATAGATGCAGAAAAAGCCTTTGATAAACTACAACACTCATTCCTATTAAAAACACTAGAAAGTATAGGAATAGAAGGTCCTTTCCTAAAGATAGTAGTAGTGGTAGTCTCTCGGTGACCGAGAATGACAATTGTCTTTGTGCATTATCATCTATTGATGTACCCTCATGTGGCTTTGGAGTCCAAAGGCTGAGGCGCACAGTGTGTGGCACATGGGGCCTGGGACGCCAGTTGTTACGGGAGGTGCAGTTGTGGCCTGGTGTCGGCGTTCACGCGCAGCGACAAGACGTTGATGTTGCTCATCTTCAAAGGTGGTGGCGGCCTGGTGAATGTGGGTTCACCAGCTGCTTCTGACAGAGGCAGCGAGTTCTAGTTGTTTTGGTGTCATGCCAGCCCACTTCAAGTTGGACTTTAGCTGATCCTTGAATCTTTTCTTTGGTCGGCCTTGTTTCCTGAGTCCAGCTGACAGTTCACCATAGAATACCTGTCTTGGGATTCACTGTGGGTCCATGCGGATGACGTGTCCAGACCATCGTAGCTGGGCTTGGAGGACCAGGACTTCGATTCTGGTGGAGTTGGCTCTGTCGAGGACTTCCTGGTTGGTGATTTGGTCCTGCCATCAGATCCTCATGATTGACCAGAGGGAGCGTTGGTGGAATTGCTCCAGCTGTTTCATGTGCTTCCGGTACAGTGTCCATGTCTCACAACCGTACAGGAGCGAGCTGAGGACCACTGCGTTGTTCACTTTGAGCTTCTTTGCAGTGCTTACACCTCTGTGTTGGAGGACTTTGCAGCGCAGCCACCCGAGTGCCTGGCTGGCCTTTTGGATCCTGGCATTAATCTCGTGGTCTAGGGACCCGTCCTTGGCGATGGTGCTGCCCAGGTACTTGAAAGTGTTGATGTTAGAGATCTGTGTGCCGTCGATAGTTATGCACGGCTGGTTCGTTGGCCTCCCTGGTGCAGGTTGGAGCAGCACCTCTGTTTTGCTGAGGCTGATAGTCAGGACAAACAGTTTTGTTGTGGTGGAGAACCTGTCCTCAATGGTTTGGAGATGATTTTCTTGGTGGGCCATGAGAGCACAGTCATCTGCAAAGAGAGCTTCCAGGATGAGTCTCTCTGTTGTCTTTGTTTTTGCAGTCAGGTGGCGAAGGTCAAATAGTGAGCCATCCAGTCGGTATTTGATGTAGATGCTCAGGTCTAGATCCATCACAGCATGTCATAATACTTGGGTGAAAAATAGGTTGAATAGTACTGGAGCGAGGACACAGCCTTGTTTCACGCCATTGGAGATGTTGAAGAGATCAGAAGTCTCTCCACCAGATAGGACTTCCCCTGTCATGTCGACATGAAAGAGCTGGATCTGTTTGACAAATTTTGGTGGGCAACTGAGCTTGCTGAGGATCACCCACAATGCGTCCCTGTTCACTGTGTCGAATGCCTTTGTCAGGTCTATGAAAACAATGTAGAGACTCAGGTTCTGCTCAAGGCATTTTTCCTGCATTTGCCTCACCGTGAAGACCATGTCGATGGTGCTGAGATCTGGTCGGAAGCCACATTGTGATTCAGGCAGGTTCTGCTCTGAGACAGATGACAGGAGTCTGTTGAGTATAACACAGGCGAGGATCTTTCCAGCAGTGGAGAGTAGTGAGATGCCTCTGTAGTTGTCACAGGCTGCTCATGAGCCTTTGTTCTTGTATAGGGCTACAATGGTGGCATCTCTGAGTTCTGGGGGCATGTCTTCCTCTTCCCATATGTTGGTCAGCACTATGTGGAATGCCTGGAGCGCCTTTCCATTTAAGGCCTTGTACACCTCGGTTGGGATCCCGTCTTTACCGGGTGCCTTGCCTGCACTCATTTGTTTAATGGCTTTTTGAACTTCCTCTATTGAAGGAGGGAAGTCAAGTTGTTCAATGGAGTGGTTTTGGGGGATCTGGTCAAGGGAGCTTTGGTCGACTGAAGAGGGTCGGTTGAGAAGCTGACTGAAGTGTTCTTTCCACCTGTTGCTTATCTGAATATAAAGAAGGAAAATATAAGCAAATTAGGTGAACACAGAATAGTATACTTGTCAGATCATTGGGAAAGGAAAGACTGTAAAACCAAGCAAGAGCTAGAAAAAATCACAAAATGTAAAATCAATAATATCTATACCAGGAAAAGGAAAAATAGGAAAAGACAACTATAGATAAATTTCCCTGATGAATTTCCCTGATCCAAATATTAAATAATATAATATCAAGGAGATTAAAGCAATATACCACAATATACTATGACCAGATAGGATTCAACAGGTAGGATTCTACAGGTAGGAATACAGGGTTAACTCAATATTAGAAGGAAAAAAAAAAACTACTGGTGTAATTTACATTATTAAAAACAAAAACAACATAAATGCTATTATTTTTTCAATAAAACAGATTATCCTTTTGACAAAATACAGCAATCACTTCTATTTAAATCATTAGAGATTATAAGACTAAGTGGATCTTTTCTAAAATGATAAATAAAACTTTCTAATGTCATTCACAAACATTATTTATAATGGAAATAAGCTAGAAGCCTTCCAAGTAAGTTCAAATTTAGAAAAATACAAGCCTTTCTTCAGATAATAAATGATCAAATGATTTTAACAATACTTTTCAGAAGAAGAAATTAAGGTATCTGTAGTTATATAAAAATGCTCTATATCACCTCATACTTCTACGGCTAATATGACAGAAAAGGAAAAGGATAAATGTTAGAGTATGTGGGAAATTTAGGACATTAATGCATTCTTGTTGGAGTTTTTAACTAGTCCAATCATTCTGAAGAACAATTTGTAACCAAACCTAAAAGGCTACAAACTTTTACATATCTTTCAAATAAGCAATAACCCTACTAGGTATTCCAAAGACACCAAAGACAACAGGAAAATGACATATTTTTACAAAAAATATCTTACAATTCTTTTTGTTGCAGTAAAGAAGTAGAAATTGAGAGGATGTCCATAAATTAAGGAATAGCTGAGCAAAAAATGCTATCCACTTCTGATTAACTTTGGATACATATTAACTCATCCTTTTAACTTTCTTTTTTATATTTTATTTTATTTGTGGTTTCTTTTGCAAGATGGTTAATATGGAAGTAGTTTTTGCAATATCTTAAACATATAATTGAAATTAAATTGTTTGCCTGCTTCAGGAGAAATGAGAGGCTAGAAAAGGAGCGAACTTGGAATTCAATTTTTTTAAAAAGATTCTTAAATTGTATATTCACATTTTACATTTACATTGGATAATACTTGAAAAGAATTAAAATTATTCATAAAATCAAGTGCATAAAATACAATTCATAGAGAGAAAAAAGAAAGTAAAATATCTTATAGGAACGATATCTGACATATATTTTCTTGATGAATACTTGCTTTATAGGAACAATAAGGTTTACTACTTTTGCAATGATTGCTTTTGGAATGGAATTTTTATAAACCAGAAGAGGTTAGTAAAAGTGATGAAGTCATTCTAAGACTATTTAAAGGTTTATGTTGAAACATAAAAATATTAAATCACCAAAGTCATAGATTAAAATAGTCTTTGGCTTTATCATCATTAAACAAAAAAAATTACATGAAATGTCTTTAATTATAAACCCATATGTTAGCTAAATATTGCTTGTTAAATTCTGTAATTTTTGTTGTCCACTCATTGTCTGATTCTTCATGACCTTATTTGGGGTTCTCTTGACAAAGATATTAAAGTGGCATGCCATTTTTTTCTTCAGTTAATTTTTCAGATGAAGAAAAAGAGGCAGCCATGGTTAAGTGGTTGTCCAGGATCACACAGTGAATCTTGATCTGAGATCAAAATTTGAACTGATTTCAGTTATAATGACTACAGGACTGGAATTTTATCCACTATACCACCTATTTGCCTATGTAAGATCTTAATGAAAATTATATCTGAAACTTTGAGGACATCCTTGATGAGGGTATTAGAATGTGACAGGGAGGATATGCTGAATGGCACTTCTTTATCACATCTTTACAACAACCCAATTCAGTAACATTTATAGATTATATACTATTTTTATCTGTGTTTTTATTAATTGACTAGAAATAAACATTTCTTTTAATTAAAGAAAACATTGTTTTAAACAATCTCTCCCAAAAATATATTTTACATGAACCATACTCTTTGGATCAATGGAATGAATTTGTTGAAAGTTGTGCCTTTCTTTGTAACTTTTGAGAGTTTCTATGTCTTCTGATAGAATTGGTTGGCATACCCACTGAAATCTTGAGAACGATAAAAAGCAATTTTGCATCAATTCTATCATTGTAGCGTTTCAAAAACCAAGGTATGATTTCAAGTGACTATTCATATCATGTAGGAGGAAGGACTTTGGTGAATGAGGTTGACTCCAAAAGTGAATGAGATATTGACTCAGACTCCTGGATGAAGGACATCTATTAGCAATAGCTACTCTTGGTGCTCTTCCACAAGAGGGAACCATCAGATCTGCTTTAACACTTTTTGCCTTTTCTTTTTCTCTTTCATTTGGTTAGAGCATGGCAAAATGGTGGACAAAACTCCTCTCAACCTCTTCTCCCTAAATTACATACCACCATATCTGGGAGTCATTATTGCTTGCTTTTAAATAGAAAAGTAAATGGGAGATACATATCCCTGTTCACTCAGTGGGAGAACAGACTTTCTTTTGACTATTTTCCTTTCTTATTTCTTTTCTGAACACAGGACAGTGGCCAAAAACTTTGGAGGGGACATTTCTTTTTCTTTTTCTTTTTTTCCCATTTGAATAAGTTTATTTAGTCAATTTAGAACATTATTACTTGGCTACAATAGTCATATTATTTCCCTCCCTTCCCTCCATCCACTCTTCCTGCAGCCAATGTGCAATTTCATTAGGTATTCCATTTGTCCTTGATCAGAACCAATTTCAACAACCATGTTGTTGTTTATACTAGGATAGTCATTTAGCGTCTACATCCCAAACCATATCTCTTTGACTATGTATTCAAGCAGTTCTTTTTCTTTGCTGTTTTTTCTCCCACAGTGTTTCCTTTGGATGTGGATAGTGGTTTTTCTCATAGATTCCTCCAAGTTGTTCAGGGTCATTTCACTGCTACTAATGGAGAAGTCTGTTACATTCAATTTTACCAGAGTGTTTCAGTCTCTGTGAACAATGTTTTCCTGGATCTGTTCCTCTCATTCTGCATCAATTCCTGGAGGTTGTTCCAGTCCCCATGGAATTCCCCCACTTTACTATTCCTTTGATCAAAATAGTATCCCATCACCAACATAGACCACAATTTGTTCAGCCATTCCCCAATTGAAGGGTATCCTCTCATTTTCTAGTTTTTTTTTGCCACCACAAAGAGTGCAGCTCTGAATATTTTTGTGCATGTCTTTTTCCTTATTATCTCTTTGGGGTACAATCCAAGCAGTCCTATGCCTGGGTCAAAGGGCAGACAGTCTTTTAGTGCACTTTAGTTCAATTTAATTCCAAATTGCCCTCTAGAATGTAGGCTTTTAATCACCTCCCATTCCACCTCTTTTATATTACTCCCATTCCTAGCACTACATATTTATTGCCCTACTACTTCAATATGGGGTAAGATATTTTATCTAGCTATTCTTCTCTCCCTGTGCTAGTTTCAATGAGAGTAAGTTAAATATTAATTATTAACTTTTAACAAATCATTTAATTAACCTTATATGATTATCCTATATACTATGTTGCTATATATTCTGGCAACAAATACAATGCTTTTCCAAAAGATAAGTGTTTTTTCATCACAGACAGGATAGCCAGAGGTCAGCTCTTCATTAACCTGTGAGGTGTTCAGACTTGTGGACAAGCTCAAGAAAAATCATTCATTTTTAATCAAATAGATAATCAATTCAGGATTTCTTAGGAGATAATCAACAAAAACACTGCTGCTGAGGGTGGGGTCAAAGGATAACAGAAACACAACTTAGTTTTAGGTATTTTTTAGGCAATCATTTTTTAAATGTTTCACTAAGGTTTCCAGGACAGATTGCCTAGATTTCAGAAAGCACAACAGTGGAATGTAGTATATCAGTCTCTGCCTGAGAGGTAATTAATCCACCTGTCATCCCTGGCTTATAGTGGAGGAAGAGAATTTAAATGCAGCTTTTATAGCAGTTTAACCTGGGAAAAGGGTGTTTTCTACCTAAGTGGGTACATAGGAATCTTTAAGTTTAATTCTGTAAGTATGAACTTTTGGTGATATGCAGTGGGAAGAGCTTGGATCATCTGTATTAATCCTGTAGGTATTTTATTCTCATCTATTTTATCCTGTGAATCAATTCCAATAATAAGGGATGTTAGTGAAAGAAGTCACACAGAGGGGGTCTGAGTGGATGTTTCTATCAGGGCAGTTTTCTTTGACAATTTCTTGTAATATGATATCTTGGGTTTTTTTTTAAATCATCACTTTCTAATATTCCAAGAATTCTAAAATTGTCTTTCCTAGATTTGTTTTCAAAGTTAGTAGTTTTTTTAAATGGGATACTTCATATTTTCTTCCATTTTTTCATTCTTTTGATTTTGTTTTATTGTTTCTTGATATTTCATGAAGTCTATTCTCCCAATTTTAATTTTTAAAGTATGAATTTCTTTCATGACCTTTTGCTCCTCCTTTTCACTTTGGTCCATCCTATTTTTCATGGAACTCTTTTCTTCATTTACTTCTGTTTTTCTTCTATCTCTGATTTAATTTTTTAATTCCTTTTTGAGTTTTTCCATCATCTCAGAAAGTTTTGCATGTGTTTGCTTGGATCCTACCATCTTTCATTAACTCTATGCTTTTCTCTGTCATCATAAATTTTTTTCTAGGTTTAGGTATTTCTTTTACTGTTTTGTCATTTTCACAGCCTTTTTATATCCTGTGGACCTGGAATTCTGAAAGCTACACATTCTGTCTTCTCTACTAATAATAGGACTAGGCACTATGAAGTATTTTTTCCCCTGAGGATAGGTCTTCACTACAGCATAGGCTTTGAAAGGGCTGAGTGCTATGAACTTCTAGGCCTCAAGGCTGGGAGGTGGCAGAGGCTAGTATTTCAAGGAGTGGGGTGTGGGGTGCTCTATTGTTGGTATAGGCAGGCTCTCAGGATCCCAAAGTTGACCCATGCCCAGACACAGAACCTGGCACATAGGAGTGTGTGTGTGTGTGTGTGTGTGTGTGTGTGTGTGTGTATGTGTGTGTGTGTTTCTGTGTGTGTGCCTGGTAGGGTGAATGTTTGGTCATCACTCCTGTGTATGCGGTTTTGCTTCCATTTCATCCTTATCTTGTGAAAATTGATGATCTCTGCTTACCTTTCAAAATTCATTCATCAGGAGAGGCCCCTAATCTGTTTTGCTATTGGTTTTTTACTCCTGTCCTTATGAGGTGCTTTTTTAAAGACTTGTTTAGAAGAATTATCAGTGTAGTTTCAGCTTTCACTACTCCTAAGCTGCCATTTTGGCTCTTTCCTTCCTATGAAAACGCTTAGGGAAAACAACTTTAGAATTTGATTTAAACATCATCTCATTTAACCTCTTTAATTTTAAAGGGAGAAGCTAAAAGCTTAGGATGGTAAAGAGATGTGTGGAGTCCTACAGGTATTAAGTTAAAAGATCTGGAATTTGAAATTAGGTCATCTATTTGGGATTTTCATCCATCCTGCCAACCCCATCCTTTCTGGATTTGTGAAATATCATCATGAAAAGAGAGAATATAGAAAGGGAGAATAGAGATTGAAGAAGGGTGTAGAAAAGTCAATGATCTATCTAATGCCAATCATAACTTTTTTGCATGAATAGATGAGAAAAAATGTACAAATAATTCCGATATTTTAAAAATTTATGCAAGGATTCTCTCTGATTTAGCATATAAACAAATTTTTGAGTTTTCTATGGGTTCTTGAATGGCTGTACCTAGGATATGCAAGGCCCTGGACAAGGAAGTAAATGAATGAATGAATAAATGTCTACATACATTTTTATGTACATCTATATGCACAAACATAGGAAGATATGTGTGTATAAATATTTTATGTCTGTATATACAGCTATATGAACTTATATATATACATAAATATATATGCACATCCCCACTACCACACACACTCAACTCCACCTCCCTAATTCCATTTATGATCAAAATTTGATTCTGATACCTAAATCAGGAAGATCAAAATCATAGAATACAATTACAAACCAACTTCCCCAAGGCATTTCAACATAAAAATTTTAAATATGAACTTCTATTATTTTTTAAGCTAGCTATTAGAATCTGCCATTCTTGACAAGGGCAACCTGTCCAAATCCAGAATTTCACCTGAAAGCACTCCAACAACACAGAGAGTTATAAAACTGTGGATGAACTTAGATTATTTCTCATGGAATTCAATGGAAAAGGGAAAGAAACTCTAAGTTCTAAAATATTAATAGCAGCTTTCTTTTTGGTGGCAATCAACTGGAAATATAGGAAACATCCTTTAATTGAGGAAAAGCTAATCAAATTAACATATATAATTTTAGTGGAATAGTAATGTACCATGAGAAACAATGAGCAGATTAAAATTTTTAGTAACAGAAGGAATTAAATGAGATAATAAAGAGTGAAATGAGTAGAACCAAAAGATCATTATATAGCAGTATAAATTTAATATCTAAAGAAGAATTTGTGAAAGTTTACCATTGGACAATGAATTGAGAAGTGGAAATGAGAAAGCCATAATCTACATATACATCAAAGTTTGTCAGAAGATGTCTTCTATGGTGTGTTGAAGGAAAGGAAGAAATGAAAAAAAAAACTAAAAATCTGTTTACTTTTTCTTCTCTGTCAGATTTTCAGCTACTTTAGTGTTTTTATGTTTCAAATTTATTTTTATTCATCAGTTTCTTCTTTTTTAGGAAATTCTTTATATTCAGATTTTCTTATTTCACTAATTCTGTTTTTAGATCCAAATTGATAGCTTAATTTCTATATTGAACACTCTATAACTTCTGGACAAATTTATGTCTAATTTTTTTTTCTGTGTATTGATTATGCTTTGAACTATTCCAGTTTCTCTTCCAGTTATTTCATGGCCTTTAGTGTGCTTAACAGTGGTACAGTAAACAACAACAACAAGAACAACAAAGACAATTTCAAGGATTGTAGTTATTCAGAAGGTTTCATTTGTTTCCAACTCTTCGTGACCCTCTTTGGGCTTTTCATAGCTGAGATACTGAACTGCTGGTGCCATTTTCTTCTTTAGCTCATTTTACAGATAAGAAAGCTGTGGAAAATGAGGTTAAGAGACTTGCTCAGGTTCACACTGCTAAGTAGTGTCTGTGGCCAGATTTGAACGCAGGAAGATGGCTTGCTGACTTCAGACTCAGAATTCTACCCACCGAACAACTTGCTGACTCCACATTCAGGGACAACATAGTAGAATGTAAAAACTCAGTTTGACTCCAGAGATCTCATTTGCAATTCCAGATTTTCAGACTATCACTTGTGCTACAGTAGCCCAGACCATTTAAGTGCCTTCCCCTGAAGTCCCTCATTTGTAAAATAAGACTTTAACCAAATGATTTCCAAATTTGCTTCTAACTCTAAATCTTAGAGTTTAAAGATTTAAACTTCAATAAGGTCTACTTTTGCTGAACATGTTCATGTTCCCATATTCATTACACTGAAATAACTTTCCTGATATAAATATTCTTTTGGAACAGACTGTCTATGGCTGAAGTGTTTCTCACATTGATGACTTAGAGTCTCCATCCAGGATGAATCCTGTTATATCCAGTGAGACATCTAAAGGCTTTTCCATATACAGGATGAGGAAGGGGGAGGAGGAGGTGAATCAGGAATGACATCAATCATTAAGAATGGGGATGATATTTGGAATTCAAGGATGTTTAGATTTGGTACCACCCAATGCTAATCCCAGAGGAACGGAGAGGAGCACATCTCAGTTAATTGAAGATGAAGGGGAAGCTCCAAAGGTGGGGGATGCTCCTTTAATTTCTTATGTCTCCTTTGACTTAGAACACTTCTGAAGTTTGGGGTGTCCAGAGAGAAAACTGTGCCCCCGTATCATTATGATATGACTCGATTTTGTTTCTTTCCATTCAGAGACAATGACCTCAGCAAAGTTATTTTGGGGTTTTCTAAATCGAGTTGGACATCAGGGACACTGTCCCTGAAAGCAGTGCTGGAACTAGACTAGGCAGTGGTCCAAGAACTGACTTCCAGCCTAATTGAAATATCATCATTGTGCTGAGACAATAAAGGAGCTCTCAGTATGACTTGCCTCTTCTGAGAAGTTCCTGAGTCTTTGTGTCTCCAATGAGAAGGTGATATCGACCAATCTGCAACTCCACAGATCATCAGAGGAGTTATCAGCAGGCAACCCTATTCATTTATGTGGGAGAAGAACAAGTAAGAATATCTATGTAGTGATCCTCCACCCTCTCATTTCTGTTCCTTTTCTTTTCTTTTTTTTGAAACATACAATGGACTTTTTTTTTCCCGGTGGCAGGGAGGGGAGGAATGAAAATCTTGAGATGAGGAGCTTCCTCTGCTACCTCAGATCAGCATTTACTCTGCAACTGTTTGGCATTCAATCAATATGTGTCAGAGGCAATCTATGTCTTCCCAACGGCATTTCCTCTGTATACTATCACAAAATACCACCCATTATATACTGATACACATTTACATATAAGCATGCAGATGACACACAGGCATGCATGTATAGACAAGGATGAGTGGCTAATGGATCAGTAGATGACGCATATTCATGTATAACAGTATTGCATCATGAGGTCTCCAGATTCAGAAGTGGGCTCAGAAACGTAGCTCTGTGACCTAGGACGGGGCACTGAACCCCCACAGTGTTCTGGGCAACAAGTCAAAGAAGAGGATCTGAGCAGCAATTTGAGGTGGCGTTTTCTCCCCTGGAGCTCCTTTTAGTAATGTAATCGTGTATCTAGTCCATCTCTATCAGGCTGTCAATCTGGCCATCTATCTCCCAACAAGTTCTTTTAAGTCAAAATCCCTTCAAGTCAAACAGATCCCTCAGGTAAAAGAGTTGATCTAGTGGCCTGCCATGTAGATGCATAGATGAAGTATCAGCAATGTTGGGGACTCCAGAAAATCTAAATTCAATTTCTGCATCAGCCACTTGCTAGTTGTATGGTTCTGGGCAAGTCGCTCACCCATGGTCTGCAGCAATTTTGTCATCTCCTAAGTGGGAATAATGATATCCTCTATATCACAAAGGTTGGGCAGCTGGGTGCAATGAATTGAGTTCCAGACGTGTGGTTCAGAAGACTCCCTTTCCTCAGTTCACATCTGGTCTCAGATTTACTTAATAGGTTTTTGACCCTGGGCATGCCACTTAATCCTGTTTGTCTCAGTTTCCTCATCTATAAAATGAACTGGAGAAGGAAATTGCAGACTACTCTAGTATCTTTGTCCAGAAAACATTAAATGAAGACACAAAGAGTCAGATAAGACTGAAAACTGAACAACAAAATTAGTACGTATCAGGCATTATGTCCTGTGTTGGGCATTATTACGGAAAATTAAGAATTTTCCAAGGGAGAGGTGGAAAGAAAATGAAGGTATTATGTATAGTAGCTGCACTAGGGGTGGACGTACTCTTCATGCTGCTGGGAAAGTTGCTGTTGATGTGGGTGCTTAAATGACAGTACAGGAGTTCCAAAGTGATCTCTTGTCCATACTAAGTCTTTCAATAACATGGTAAGCGGCCAAACTGCTCTTGCTATGAGATTGGAGCCTCTGAGTTACTGTTATATTTCCAACTTGAGTAGAAATCAAGAGTCAAGGAGATAGAGACATAGGGAAATGATGAGTAATGGAGAAGACTGGAGAGGAAGACAGTGAGAAAGAGAGAGAGAGACAGACAGACAGAGACACACAGAAGGAGACACAGAGAGAGAGGCAGAAAAATAGAGTGATGTAGGAAGAAGGAGAGTTGAAAGGAAAGAGAGAAAAAGAGAAAAAGAACAAGATGAGGAAGGAAAGAATCTTAAGTGCAAATATATAACAAGTAAATGTAAAATATTTTCAATAGTGAGAAGGATTAGAAACTGGACAAGGGAGTGAAGGACCTGATCTAGAAGGTGGCACTTGTGCTAAACTTGAGGGAAGTTTGACACTCTATGAACATGAACTTAGAATAAGAATTTTTGCCATTGGAACCAGCCTTTGCAATAGCTCAGAGTGTTTGCTGGAATTGTACTGCTCCTTCTAGGAAATACAGGCAGTTTAGTTGCAATATAGAATGCAGGGAAACTGGGAGAAGCCAGGTGATGAAAGCCTTTAATTGTCAAGCAGCATTATTTGCATTTTCCCTTCCATGATTTAGGAAATCCCTAATGATTTTGGACCTGCAAAAGAAAATGGTCAAATGTGAATTTACAGGGAATCCCTAATGACCTTGGAGAGATTGGATGAAGCAGATACCATTAGCTCCCAAAGTTCCCTGAGACCAATAGGGAGGTTTTTTGCAGCCTCCAAGGTGATAGGTGATGAGAACTTGAACTGGTAGAGTGGTCTTGTGAGTAGAAGGAAATAAATGGGTACATGAGCTATTGGGAACTAAGAATAAAACAAGCAGATCCAAGACAGGACAATACTAGTGGGTAAATACAATAGAATAAAAATATTAGCTATTGGAATTTAAAAAGGGAGAGAAGAAAACAAAAGAGAGAGTCAGACAGAGGGGGAGAGAGAAAGGAATGGAGAAAGAATCAATAGGTATTCACTTCAGGAAATAATGTATTTAATGCATATACCCTGATAGGAATCATTTTAACTATGATTATATTCCTAAAAATCTCCACTCATTTAACCAGTGTTCAACAACCTCTCATCCAAAAATTGATTATGGGACAAAAATTCTCCTTTCTATTAGTTTCACTAACACAATCAGCAAGCTCTGAATTGGTCCAACCATTTTGAAAAACAACTTGGAAGTACTCTTTGGCAGTTACTAAAATATCCATATCCTTTGATAAAGATGTCTCACTGCTTCACATGTCCTATAAAGCAGCCTGTGACAGAAAGAAAGGTTCTACAGAGACCCAACATTTGTAGCAGCACTTTTTGTTGTAGCAAAGAAATGTAAACAAGTTCATATCAATTAATGAGAGAATGGCTGAGAAAATTTGGACAAATAAATGCAATGTGGTATTTTTCTGTTATAAATGATTTATAGGAATTAAACAGAATTGAGAGAATTCATAAAAACTGATGCAAAGTATATCGTGTACATATAACTAAGGTAATAATATATGCAGAGATTACAGCAAAGAAATTTCTAAAAACAGTAAGAAAATTCAAAATCAAATGCTGTAAGATTGTCATAACCAAACTTGGTGTCAGAATAAGAAAGACCAACTCCTCATTGGATCCTTGTTGTAAAGGGAAGGGACTTTGAAGATGGCCCACTTGAATACTTCAAGTCTTCCACAGTTTCTCAACATCTTCCTTCCTTCCTTCCTTCCTTCCTTCCTTCCTTCCTTCCTTCCTTCCTTCCTTCCTTCCTTCCTTCCTTCCTTCCTTCCTTCCTTCCTTCCTTCCTTCCTTCCTTCCTTCCTTCCTTCCTTCTTCCTTCCTTCCTTCCTTCCTTCCTTCCTTCCTTCCTTCCTTCCTTCCTTCCTTCCTTCCTTTCTTCCTTCCTTCCTTCCTTCCTTCGTTCCTTCCTTCCTTCGTTCCTTCCTTCCTTCGTTCCTTCCTTCCTTCCTTCCTTCCTTCCTTCCTTCCT
>NC_077230.1:440125238-440310238 GCF_027887165.1 Monodelphis domestica
AGCATTCATTACTTTCCATAGCTGTCATGTTAGCCAATCTGCTAGGTGTGAGGTGATACCTCAGAGTTGTTTTGATTTGCATCTTTCTGATTATAAGAGATGTTGAACACTTTTTCATGTGCTTATTAATAGTTTTGATTTCTTTGGCTGAGAACTGATTGTTCATATCCATTGCCCATTTATCAATTGGAGAATGGCTTGATTTTTTGTACAATTGATTTAGTTCTTGGTAAATTTGAGTAATTAAACCTTTGTCAGAGGTTTTTATGAATATTGTTTCCCAATTTGTTGCTACCCTTCTGATTTTGGTTACATTGGTTTTATTTGTACAAAATCTTTTTAATTTGATGTATTCCAGATTATTTATTTTGCATTTTGTAACTCTTTCTAATTCTTGCTTGGTTTTGAAGTCTTTCCCTTCCCAAAGGTCTGACATGTATGCTGTTCTGTGTTCACCTAATTTTCTTATAGTTTCCTTCTTTATGTTCAAGTCATTCACCCATTTTGAATTTATCTTGGTGTAGGGTGTGAGGTGTTGATCTAAACCTAATCTTTCCCACACTGTCCTCCAATTTTCCCAGCAGTTTTTATGAAATAGTGGATTTTTGTCCCAAAAGCTGGGATCTTTGGGTTTGTCATATACTGTCTTGCTGAGGTCGCTTGCCCCAAGTCTATTCCACTGATCCCCCTTTCTATCTCTTAGCCAGTACTAAATTGTTTTGATGACCGCTGCTTTAAATATAGTCTGAGATCTGGGACTGCAAGTCCCCCTTCCTTTGTATTTTTTTTTCATTATTTCCCTGGATATCCTTGATCTTTTGTTCTTCCAAATGAACTTTGTTATGGTTTTTTCTAAATCAGTAATAAAAAATTTTTTTGGAACTTCCATGGGTATGGCACTAAATACATAGATGAGTTTGGGTAGAATGAGAAAAAATCAAATATTCTAATCAAAATAAAGAAAAGAAATAATAAAAATAAAGAAAAAATCAGTAATTCAATGTGTTCTCAAAAAAAAAAACCCAGCATACACTTGTCTAAGGATTATTATCTCCAATGCATGTGATAGGTTTCAGTCAATCAGTCTCAGCAGAAGATGCTTTCTTCACACTGGAGCAGTGAATCCAAGAGTCCTTTTCTCCAATCTTTATGGATGTTGGAGTAGTTAACAATATTTGGAATGGTCCTTCCCACGAAGGCTGAGTTGCTCCAGTATGCTTGAAATTCTTAATATAAACTTTATCTCCTGGATTCAGGTCATGCAGAAAAAAGTCTAATGGTCCAGCTTTTATTGAAGATCCGGATTCATGAAGTTCATGTAGTTTGTGCTGTAACTCCTGTATATAGGAAGCAATAGTAGTATCTCCCCCTAATAGTGAGGTATATGCAGGACAAAAGGTTTAGCCTGTATAGGTAGATATCCAAAAAGCATCTCAAATGGTGAGATGTGTAGATCTCCTCTAGGCCTGCTTCTAAGATAAAACAGGGCCAAAGGGAGAATTTCAGGCCATTTTAAATGGGTCTCAGTGCATAATTTGCCAATCATAGTTTTAAGTTTTTTGTTCATCCTCTCAACTTGCCCTGAACTCTGGGGATGATATGGAACATGGAATTTTTGAGTTATCCCCAAACAAGTATATATCTGATTTAGAACAGAATCAGTAAAATGACTCCCCCTGTCAGAATCAATATGTGCTGGCAGGCCAAAAAGAGAAATAATTTCCTTTAAAAGTATCTTTACAACAAAATCAGCCATGGCTCGGGTCGCAGGAAATGCTTCAGGCCATCTGGTTAGTTGATCTACAATTACTAGACAAAATTTATAATGTCCAGCCTTTGGCATCATTATGAAATCTATCTGTAGATGTTCAAAAAGTGTATAAGCCAGAGGATGTCCATCAAAGGCTTTTCCACGAAATGCATGTTGGTTATATACCTGGCAGGTAGAGCAGGCTGAACACACTTTAGAGGCTATGGTAGTTATACCAGGGGCTATCCATACTCTCTTGACAGAGTCCACGATGCCCTGGGTGCCAAAATGACCATTTTTATGAATAGATTGGCAAATTTGGTTATAGAAACTTCTAGGGAGCAGAGGTTTTCCTTCAGATGACACCCACACTCCATTAATCTGTTTTGCTTTGAATTTTTGTTTCCATTTTCCCACTTCCTTTTCATTATAGGAAAGTGGGAGATTTAAATAATTAGTGGTTGTTAATGTTAAAATTAATTCAGGCCCTTCTATGGCTGCTAGCTTTGCAGCGGCAACTGCTCGGTCATTTCCTCTAGAGACAGGGTCAGAGCCACCTGTATGGGCAGAGCAATGAACTACAGCTAGGGCTTTAGGCAGTTTGAGAGCAGAAAGAACTTCATTAATAATTTCTGCATTAGCTATGGATTTTCCAGCTGAGGTTAAAAATCCTCTTTGGAGCCATAGCATCCCGACTGAGTGACAAATGCCAAAAGCATATCTAGAATCCGTATAAATTGTTGCCTTTTTATCCTTGGCAATTATACAAGCTTGTTTTAGAGCTATGAGTTCTGCTCCTTGAGCGCTAATGTTAGAAGGTAGTGAAGCTGACCATTCAGTGGCAAATTCTGAGACTACAG
The DNA here is from genome assembly GCF_027887165.1 of Monodelphis domestica. Classification (NCBI taxonomy): domain Eukaryota; kingdom Metazoa; phylum Chordata; class Mammalia; order Didelphimorphia; family Didelphidae; genus Monodelphis; species Monodelphis domestica. Next base: position 440,127,849 of record NC_077230.1, read on the forward strand.
CAGCTCCAGTGTCACGTATGCCATCCCTCATAAAAGAGGAACCATCGGTAAATAAAATCAGATCTGCATTGTCTAAGGGAGTGTCCAAGAGATTATCTCGAGGCTTTTCTGCCATGGACACTAATGTTTCACAGTTATGTAATGGTTCTCCTGAAGTAGGTAAATCTGGAAGCAAGGTGTCAGGGTTAAGAGTAGTACAATGTTTTAAAGTAATGTTTTCACTATTTAATAAGGTTATTTCATATCTTGTAATTCTCTGATCCGAGAATGCCTGTGTTCTATGTTTTATCAACAATGCTTCTACCTCATGTGGGCACATTATTGTTAATGGACATCCCAATACTAAATCAACAGTTTTTGTTACTAGTAAGGCTGTAGCAGCTACTCCTCTAAGGCATGGTGGTGCTCCTGCTGCTACTGGGTCTAGTTGCGCAGAATAATAAGCAATTAAGCGCTGAGAAGGTCCCAAAGTCTGAGTTAACATGCCAGAGGCTACTCCTCTTCGCTCATGCACATATAAAGTAAATGGCTTGTTGTAATCTGGGATGCCTAGAGCAGGGGCAGACATGATAGCCTTTTTTAGATCTGATAGAGCTGACAAGTGTTCAGGCTCTAATTTGAGGGGTTTAGGAAATGAATCCTCTGTTAATGCTATAAGGGGTTTAGTAATTTCCACATAGCAAGGAATCCATTGTCTACAAAACCCTGTTGCTCCTAAAATTGCTCTCAACTGTTTCTTAGAAGTAGGAGCGCTTAACTTTTGAATATTATCAATTTGTTTTGGAGAAATATAATGAGCACCCTCAGACAGGATGAATCCCAAATATTCTACTTTAGGGAGACACCACTGAACTTTATCCTTTGAGATTTTATGTCCTCTTTTGTACAATTCCAAAAGAAGGTGTTTGCTATCTTCTTGACATGTTTTAGCATCTGTTGAAGCCAAGAGTAGATCATCTACATATTTGATTAATTTACTATTTTTAAATGTTATATTGTCTGTGTCTTGGCTCAAAATTTGCTCAAATAAACTCGGACTTTCCACATAACCCTGTGGCAGCCGACTCCATGAATATTGTGAGCCCTTCCAGGTAAAAGCAAAAATATGCCTGGAGTTCTCATGTATAAGTATGGAAAAGAAAGCTGAACACAAGTCTACTACTGTAAAGTATGTAGCTGTGCTAGGAATAGAGGAAATAATAGTATTTATGTTAGAAACTACAGAGTGTCTCTTTATAACATGATTTTTCACTGCCCTTAGATCCTGTATGAATCTATAGAAGTGCTTGCCATTGGGCCCTCTTTTTGGTTTTTTAACTGGCGGGATGGGTGTGTTGTATTCAGATTTCCAAGGGATTATTATCCCTTGTTCTATTAATGAGTTAATAACTGGTGTAATACCCTCAATTGCTTCCTTTGAGAGGGGATACTGAGGGATGGAAGGAGGTGGGCTAGATTTAGTTTTTATCTGCACAGGAACAGCCAACTTAAGTAAACCTACATTGGAAGAAGATGTGGCCCAAAGAGACTCCGGTATATCCTTAGGTATTTCAAAAGTGAAAGGCTCTTTTGCCTCCTGGTTTTCTGAGATAAGTACAGGGAGTAAGTTTAAATATTCCTCTGGTACTTCCAATGTTAAGGAACCATCTGGGAGCATGTTATTTTGGCTCTGAGTTTGCATAGAAGGTCTCTCCCCAGCAAATTTAAAGGGGAGTCAGGCATCAAAAGAAAGGAATGTTGTACCTCTAAGGGTCCTACAGACACCATTCTAGGGGCAAGTTTTTCAACTCTTTGGGAGTATTCCTGATACCCCCACTCCACTTTTTGAATCAATGGAATAACAATTTAAATATGGTAAATTCTTCAATACAGAGCTGGTAGCTCCAGTGTCTAATAGACAATCATAATAAGTATTACCCAACTTTAAGGTAACATGGGGTTCATTAGTATGGGGAAGGCAGTGGATAGGGACAACAGGTAGTAGGACATCAGGGTCCGGAAAATCAAAGGTTGTATCCTCTGATTCCTGTGCCCCAGCCACCCCAGACACCATCATTTTTGGGGGATAGATTTCAAGATTTACACTACCCGACACCCATATGCAGATAAATTATGATTCCATGGTAGATACTTCTTCACTTATAGTAAGGTATGTTGACCTAAATGCAAGGATTCAACTACAAAAAACATTTGATTTCATGCCATTTATAGCCAACATTCTTGATTAATAAACTCCAACAGATTACACATAAGGACATTTTAGTGAAAAAGACACAAAATACTTTCTCTGATCCATCTACCAATAGGAATTACCTGTTTGTATTGTATGGTAAATTATAATGATATTTTAAAAAAAGGAATCCATTTCTTTGGACTCTTCTGCTTCTTCAATTATCCAAGAACAGAAACATTGATGTTACTCTTTAAGTCTTTTGTCTAATGATTAAACATGTAATTTTTAGGTAACTGTATGGTGAAAAGGCATTGAAGTTTGAAGCTCAATACAATCATACCTCACCAATTTTCTCACTGAAATAGATACTACATTTCTGCTTTCTGTTGATCATTCTATAATTATCTCTTAGGCCATGGGATAATCAGGTAGCTTTGATTTTTCACTTTGACTTTACTCTGATATTTTAAGATAAAATTGTTGCCACATGGCCCTTTATTTTCTTATCATTCTTTGTTTTTAATCATTCTGAAATTAAATATTCAAAGCTTTTCTGTATACAAATTATAACTTAAAAGTTTATGTAATGTTGGCATCTATTCCATGCTGCTTACATAAATATACTAAGTTCAGCAGATTCTTTTTCTAAAAGAAGAAAGATCAACCCCCAACTGATATTTAGGGGTACCCCTAAAATATGAGGTGGAAAGGAACTCAGCTTTGATCTAAGCGACAAAAATTATAAATGTGAATTAGAATTGAAAAAAAAAGCCTTTGAGGCATATGTAGACATATTTACATACCATATGCAGTGCAAGAAAAGGCTTTAGATTAAGTAAATTACATTATTTGGAATTTTTGATATGCTACAAATGATAATAATTCTGCTGATATCAATGATAGTAGAGTCAATTCTAAAGTATTTTAACAATTTTGAATAGTTATTTATTTGTAATCATCAATACACAACTAACAAACCACAAACCAACAAAAACACCAAAAAATACATCTTCAGCTGAGTTTTTTCCTCAATGGATCCACTAGGTTGAAAAACACTGAGCACTACCATTTATGTTTTATTTCTTAATAAAAATGGTGCTCTTCATTAATGTTCCCATAGCATCTTTTATCTGCTTATTCCGTAGACTATATATAATGGGGTTCAGAAAGGGTGGTATTATGGTATAAAATACAGAAAGAATTATATCCTTAAGAGACTCAGAATCTGAAGGTGGTTGGGCATATACATAAGCACCTGAAATAAGAAATAAAGAAACCACACTGATGTGGGGGATGCAGGTCGAGAAGGCTTTTTTCTGGTCTTCTTTCACTGGAAACTTGAGCACGGTGGAAAATATACGAACATAAGATGCAATGATGAAGGCATAACAGCCAGCACCAACCACCACATCAGAAACAATTAAGGATAAGTTATTGCTAAAAGTATCTGAGCAAGAGATCCTTAGCAGAGAGGGGATGTCACAGAAGAACTGATGGACCACATTGGATTGGCAGAAAGACAAGCGAAATGTGTAACCTGTGTGGAAACCTGCATACACAAGTCCAGTCAACAAACACGTAATGGTCATCTGCAGGCAGACTCGGGGACTCATGATCACTGGGTAGTGCAGAGGGTGGCAGATGGCCACATAACGGTCACGAGCCATGACAGTGAGCAAAGTTAACTCTACACATGCCAAGAAAACCACAAAGAATACCTGAGCTGCACAGCCTGTAAATGAAATAATCCTGTTGTTCACCAGAGAGTTAACAGATGCTTGAGGAGCAGTTATTGAGAGGTAGCAGGCATCTACCATGGACAGATTCCTCAGGAAAAAGTACATGGGAGTGTGGAGTCTCCTGTCAAAGGTGGTGATGATGACAATGAGGAGATTCCCCATCAGGCCTGCAGAGTAGATGAGAAACAAAAGGAAAGAATACAAGATCTGGAGCTCTCGAATGTCAGAAAACCCCATGAGCAGAAACTCAGTTGCAGTGGTCAAATTGGACATTTTCAGACTTGTTCATCTAGTAGCTAACCTAGGTAGGACAAGGAGAAATCAGTCAGTCCATCTTTCAGCACTTATTAAGGACATACTATGTGCAAAGGCTATTTTATTTCCTTGAGATTTGACAGTTAGCATGATCTGTGCTATGTTTTGATTATTTGCCCTTCAATAAGTTAAATGACTTCTCAAGGAAAATCTCTAAGATTTATAAAAGTGAGGCAGAACTCTACTGAGTAAGGAAGTTTCTATTCTAGAGAATTCTATATAAGCAAAGTAATCTTATTAAGGAACTTACATTGGTTTACTTTTTTTTTTCTTATATTGTATTGATTACTTATAATCATTGCAGATAATTTGTCCTGGGTCAGGAGCCAACAATGAAAATAATTATTTTTTTTCTTTTTTTAATCTTTCATGAGTTGTCTTTGCATCTCCCCATATTCCTTTCCTGACCATTTCATCTTTTTTTATATATATATATGGAAGTATAGGAGAGAAAGTCAGAAACTTACTAAAACAGTTTCAATTATATTTGTACTGGTAGTAGAGAGCCAACCAAACATTTTCCTCCTCCCACTATCCCCTATACATGCTCCCAATTATTGAAAGAAAAAATTAGAAGTAAATGGTTGTCATATAATCAATAAGATTTTCCTCAACCCAGTGGCAACAGGATGATGAATGCTGCTGCCCCAGCCTGATATTCTCTCTGATCCTCTGAATACTCTCACTTCATCTAATTTGAATGATAGCTGCTCATCAGCTCTTTTAATCTTATCAACTATATTGTCTTCCATTAATAGCCATAATGAAATCATCATGAGCATATCCACCCTTGACTGGGGAGATACTGACCTGGTAACCCCTTCCCCAATCTCAAATGGGCATCAAAGCCTCTTTCAAGTTTAAACAACCAGGCTTTTCAGACAGTCTTAGCTGATGCTTTTTAGTCACTAATTCTCCAGTAAGGGAATCAAGTTAGTTTTGACAAAGGAGCGATGGTTGAACACATCTAGTTTTAGATACAAAATTATATTTAGATATAGATATCATTTAAAAAAATTACAATTCTAATTTTTGTCCCATTGTCTTCCTCCTCTGCCATCCACTGGGGTGACAGAAACTAAATCCATTATTTTCTGTATAGTCATGCAAGAGATAATACCATAGTAGTTAGATGAGATATAAATAGAGAACGAGACAGAGAAAGAAAGAAAAAGAAAAGAGGAGAAAAAAAGAAAAGAAATTATATCATTAATACTTACTGTATTTTAATTTGGACACAGCTACAAGGCACCATGCTGTTAACTTATCTAATTTGAGTTTCTCAGAAATTCTATTATTTAATTCCTCAGGCATGGCAAAGAATTCAAGAATTTCTCTAGCTGAGGCTGCATCAGCAGACCCATATCAAAATTACATTGTTCAATGGACCTCATAATTTTATTCTGCTTGTTTGGGAAGTAATCCTCCCACTCTCAACCATACCTATTATATATTTTTGCTTTGGTTAAATAGCGCGTTTAATATGGTAGCCCCAATGGACAAACTTTACCTTTGTAGAAATTCCCTGAGTTGCCTTTGGGACAGAGTCCCTGATGTCCAGGACAATTCAGAGAGCCAGAGATGATAGCACTGAGGCAATTATTTCTGGGTTGGGAAGGACATGTTTCCAAATTAAGTCCTTTTAGAAGAACTGCGTTTGGAATTCTAGAGACATTAATTATTGCATATATGTATAAATATATTTTAAGACTGAGGAATTTATTCTTTCTCTAATTTCTTACAAAGAATAGATGCTTACTTAACCCATTATTTAAAGGCTTCCAAATGAGAAATTCAAAGTTCTTGGGCAGATGTTTGACACATTAGCTCTGCTGGCACAAATACACAATGACTCATGGAGGCAAGAGAAGTTGTGAAATGTTTGCAAGTGTATTTTAGTTTTATGCATCATATCTTTGCCTTCTCAGGAAAAAAATTACTCAAGAAATGTACCAATAAAGTAATGACATCTGACAGATTATATAATATTTTAAACCCACAGTCCTCATTGTACTAACTATTAAGAAGAAAATGTTATGTCCTAGAGTATTTGGTTTGGTGGTCATTTAGGCTTATTTTTGTTTGAATCCATCACTTGATCTTAAAGCAAAATAATATTTTCTTACATTAACATACAACTTATTCAGTTACCTTTCTTAATTTTTATTATGAAAAAAGTGTTTCTATGAATATTTTAAATCCATGATACCATCATTTCTGTGATTTATCTCCTTGTTGTATGTACTGAGAATTTTAAATTTACTCCACCCTGCCTAGTCTTTAGAATTTTAGCAACCAAGAATGTATAAACCCCCACTTAAGGATTAAGTGTGGGGAAGGAAGGTCTGTGACCTGTGTGTGCTAGCAAGTGACAAATCAGAAACAGCTGACTAACCCCCTGAGCTGCCCTAAGCCAAGTTTAAGCCACTATTGGTACTTGTGAGACACAGGAAGTGATGTAAAGGACTGAGTTTATATTTCACATCACTTCCTGTGAGATGGACTTTGGTGGATTTTTGTGGTAGTTCTTGCCTTGGAGGGCTGGAGAGTGGTTTCTGAGACTGCTTCCCTTGGGCAACCAGGTGATGAGGGTTTAAGGCTCACTTCCCTTTCCCTTGACCTTTCTAAAGGCACCAGCCTCCAGGGAGGCTCCTCATCTTTGTGGAAGCCTTGTGGCTGGAAGCTGAGCTAGATTTAATCTTCTGGAATGTCCCCTTGGCTGAAGCCTCTGAACTCTCCCTGCCTAAACCAGGCTGGGGCAGTTCTTCCATTTTTCTCTTTCTCCCTCATTCTTAATTTCTTCCTTCTGTTTTAAATAAACCACCATAAAATTCTATTCTGACTTGAGTATTTCTTTTTAATTTAGAATTTAAATCCCTGGCTACCATTAAATAATTTATTCAGTCCAACCATAAGTTTTACTCTAAACAGTACCTATTAAGAATCTAGCAATGTTACATACACATAATATAACTATTTTTTCCTGGAAATTATAAATTTATTTAGAAAAAGTTTGGTTAGATTAGCATCACTAAATAGGATTTATTTTTAAAGACACAGACTTTCCAGTGTTAACTGTTATCTTCTAAAAAACATAACAATTTGTAGCTTATTAATTATCCATATGGTATATGTGATTCTGGGAATTTCTTTTTAACTCTCAGTAACCAAGGAAGCTCTTTTAATAGTACAAAATAGTACAAATAGTAGAAAAAAATAGGCTACCCAGGATCAGTAGAAGGAATTTCCTAAAAATCAGTATTCTCTCAACCAAGAAATTAAAGGTCCAATATGTTACCATCCTTATCACAGAAAACTGTCATATTTTATGATGTGGTATCATACTTGGTATTATTTTCCACATATCTATTGATAGGTGACATGAGATCTTTGGGAGTTCATTCATAAATATCTTCCTGGGAATCAGCTTTCTTTCTCTCTTCTTGAAATATCTGCAGTGGGGAAAAAATCACATTTAAATCTCTCTGCTCATGGAAGAATCACAGTTTCAGCTTCATACAGTTCAGACCAAGTCAAAGCTCAGTCCAAACTGCCTTTTCAGGCATCCAGTGTTTTTTATCTGCCAATTCAAGAACTGTTGCTTAGGTGTTCCACATTCCAAATCTTGGACATAGCAATTCCAATCTGCATGAGGACTTACAAAACTTTCAAAATCCTTGCAACCACTTAACTTATTTATCTTCTAAAATCTATCACTACATTCCCCCATTTTGATCATGTGTCTGAAATGGTTTATGAAAAAAAAATCTTACTTATTGATCAAAATTAAATATTAAATGCCCACCTTATTCCTAAACTCTAATTGCTATGAAAGTAACATTATCTTATTCCTATCTATGCCATTACTCTCTAAGATAAACTTTCCTAGGGATAGGTAAAAAAATTCAAACACCAATACAAACATTAGAAATACAGAAAGTTCAGCAAACATTTGCAAAAATACAATAAAATCCAAAATGCAAAACACAAAATGCAGTTTTACAAAAAGCAGATACAAAGAATACAATTATTTATCCTAATTCGAATACAAAAACCAAAATTATCTATGGATTAGATCATTCAAAAAATTCTTATAAACTTTATAGAAAAAAATTATGACAGTAGAACCCAATTCAAATCACGCTTTTACAAAAAAAAATTCTACCTAACAACAGTATTATGCAAAAAACCTGATGCAAAGTGCATCTTAAAAATACTATTGAAACAAATTAATAACAAACTTTTCCTATGCTAAGCTTTCTAATACAGGAAACAAAAAAAGCTATCTAACTGCTAACTAAAAAACAAACTATTCTTCTAAGAAGTTTAAACTTCTACAACACTTTAACTACTCACACCTAAAATACAGATTTGTACATTAGGTGTGTACATTCCTACACATGCATTTACCCAGTCAGTAGCCAGGACTACAGAACATTTGCCACACTATGAAAGATAAAAAAGGAACTAGATATATAGGAGTAAATGGTAACTAGGATGGAGTCAGAATAATTGATGTTCTATACTTGATATAGAATATGTATTACAAGGAAGACCTGCATTTAGTGCATGTTAAACACCAGCAACTTTGAGTCTCACACATGATCAACTCCTTGAGCTCTTTGTGCAGAATGTCATCAATACACATAGGATTATTTTGGTCTCTTTGACCTTGTGCTCAATTGGCACTATGCAAGTAGCTTTGTGCTTCTTTGGCACTGTGCAATGGCCCTTTTTGTATTCCCTTCTCCTGGAATCAGACAGAATCATTAACCAAATTCCCATAACTTTTTCAAATAATCAATGGCATAATTTTTATAGTCTAAACTTTTTGGATATGCATTGATATTAGAGCAAATGTATTTTACACTTATTTTACTGCAAAATAAAAAAAAAACAATTAAAGAAACATCTCAAAACTGTTGATGTGTTTCAAATACGAAAAGGAGACAAAAAATAACTACAATACTATATTGTACATGCAAGGAAAAACAATAATAAAAAAGTTTTAAAAATCAAAAATATATATCTTACAAATATTAACATGCTGTGCCAGTTAAGAAAAGGCAGAATACAAAGGTTTCTCACCAAAAATTACATTCATTTCCTTTTCAAACTTGGCCATGATCATTGTGTGAGTGCAAATAATTTTCCTTACCAAGTAACAATTTTTTTAAAAAGAAGAGTTGTACAACAGGTAATGCACACTCAAAAAGTATCAAAATCCTCAAAGTTCACATTACCTCAGTTAATGACAATAGCAAACAAATTCACTATCATTAGGATTCACATGAGTCTTCTGTATGACATTTAAAGCTAATGGATACTTGTCACAAGTATTTAGGTGTAGCAATGTTTCAACCTTGGCTGAGATCTTTTTTTTAATATATTTCAACCATCATTAAAAATGTGGGAGAAGAATCTAGAAAAAAAAAAACAGACCTCTGTACTGTTAATGTTGGATCTAAAAAAACATCACCAAGAGTCTAGATCATTCTGGTGGAAGAATAGAATAAGCTGAAGGGTTAAAAGTGAGAGATGCTCCCTCTTGGGAGTCATCCATGAGTACCACACCCTAGAAACAACTTCCCAGCCCCTATGGTATGAGACTGTTATGTACAAGCCTTTTACATTTTTACAAAGTGGAGATGAGTATATAATTCAGCTTCACTTAAGCTACTAAAATGGACCCTTTACCTCTTATTACAAATAATTCAGAGACAGGCAAGATGATCAGTCAGAGCTATTGAAAAAATATCTAAAAATCAGATCCAAAGACATCTCAATTTGAGATATTTAGCACATTAAATTTTCCAAAGGTTGTTAAAGAGGTTGACAAGGTCAATCCATAATCTATGTGAGAATTAACAAATGAAAAATGGAACAAAAAGCTGTTTATGGGCTTTTATAGTTATATATTTTGTTCAATAGTCACAAGGGGAAAGTAACAGAATATATCTAATAGTTAAAAACAGTATATTTAATGATTCAGTGTAACAGAATAGTATTGATCAGATTAATATATGAACTTAAAAATAACCAAATCAAATTGTAAACAAAATAATCAGCAAAATACGATAAAATATAGAGACTTTCATAAAACAATGGAATCTGAAAAGGTTTAAAATTTTCACCACCAGTCTCTTTAAAGTTCCTTCTCTATCTATTCAGATTCCTTTCTGAAAGTTCCTGGATCTCCTATAGTAAGGGAGAATATTTCACTGAGCATAGTGTGAAGAAAACCCAAAGTGGCAAAAGGTTGTAGGGACACAAATTTCTTTCCTGAATCTCAGGCAAGATAATTGAAACAACCAGTATACCCAGGAATAGTAGAAAGGGGAAAAAATCCCCAAACTGGAAGCTGTTTGAAATAGGCAAGTTACTGTTCTTTCATAGAGTGAGCCATGCTTGTAATTTTACTTCCTGTTTTGAAGAGTAACATCCTTCTTCCCCCTGAGATAAAATGCTAGGGGGCAGCTTGCTTCCTCTGCCACAAGGACAAGGAGTTAGGAGGTTAATTGTTGCCTGAGAAAAACACATCTTGGTTTTTACCAGCTGCCTTGAGAGTGACTCCAAGTTTGTTATCAGGAGCAGGTTCATGAGCAGGAGCAGGCAGTATCAGAAAAGAGAAGCAGGATCAGCAGTAACTCTGAACAGAGACAGCAGCAAGTAGTGCTGGAACATGGGTTCAATCAGATGGGTGAGAGAAGCATCTTTTTATCTCTTCTCCCCCAACTGTCCCGGGCTAAGTTCCTCAAACTAAAGCAGCCTGGCCAGTAGGGCAAGCAACTGGAAAAAAGTGGAAAAGAAAAAAAAAACAGCAGCAGGAGCAGGGCAGCAGCCCTGACAGAGAGTTTGGAGTTCTCTTGGAGTTCTCGTGGAGGGGGGGAGTCTTGGCAGGAGAAACATGGCTTAAAAAATTAATCTAGGCTATTTTTAAAAAATTGAGAAGTTCTTTTCCAACTAGTGGTTGCCATCAATGCAAAAATTAAAATTAATGTGCAATAAAAATATCATATTTTAGGAAAGTTATAAATGACCATTAGAAAAAAAGGAATAAAAGGGATACAAAAAAACATATGCCCATGGATAATTAGCCTGTTCAAACTCACAATGCATACTGCCACCATACTTGAGACCTCAAGTCAAAGAGCTTGAGGCCCAGAACACCCACTTAATTTATTCCCTGTTTGAAGGAAGTAATGACAGGAAATCAGTGGGCTCCCAGGAAATGTAGTTCATTTTAGGATAATAGATTTTCAGTTATACAGCTGAAGAACAAAATATCATTGTAAAATCCCATGAACTTCTTGCCCAAACACTTGTCATTACTTCCATTGAAGATCACATGTTGCCTTAAAAGCTTTTCTGCCTTTTTACCTTTGTTAATTGTAACATACATGATGATGGATGGACTTCATCAAAACTGGTTAAAATTGTATACAATCTTTGGAGAATTTAATTAGTTAAGAATTTAAATTGTAATTTTAAAGGGTCTTCAGAAATGATTTTTAGATAACTAATGGTTTCTGAATGGATGGTTATATATATATATATGCCTATGTATGTGCATATATATGTATATATACACATATATTAAAAGGAATATTGAATTAAAAGGTAGAGAAACAAAAAGAAATTCCTACCAAAATTTTATAAAAAAGCAAGAAGCCAAAAAGACCTCCTGCATGCATATTCTTCAGTTTAATTTAATTCCACCAGAACAATCTAGATTTCTTTGTGATGTTCTAGAATCCAAATAGGTTTTGCTCAATAGTACAGAGGTTTGTGTTTTTTTTCCCCTAGGCCCTTCTGCCAAATTTTGAAAAAAAAATGACAGTACTAGACTTTTTAAAAGATATCTTTGTCAAGGTTGAAAGATTTGTCACATATATTTAAAAATGTGACAAATATCCATCAGTTCATAGATTTTTTTAAAATATCACACAGCAACTCATGTGAAATATGATAATGGGTTTGTTTTCTATTGTAATCAACTAGGCTATTGTTAATCTTGGGGATTTCGGTACTTTTTGAATGTGCATTATCTACTGTATTCCTGTATTGCTTTTTTAATCTTAAAATCATTTGCACTCATATAGTGGTTAATGATCAAGTTAAAAAGGAAATGGATTTCATTTTTGGGTGAGAAACTTTTGTATTCTACCTCTCCTTGGATGACATAGTGTGTCACTGATTGTAAGCTATATATTTTTTATTTTTATTTTTTATTTTTTACATTATTTTATTTGGTCATTTCCAAACATTATTCATTGGAAACAAAGATCATTTTTTCCTCCCCTCCACCTCTCTCATAACATGTCAGTTCAATCAGGAGATTCTTTTATCAGCCTTAATGCCAGCAGTCTGCCCTCCAAGTGTGTCTCTTTCAAGTCCCTGTGTCCCTCTTTACTCCAAATTTCTCCTCACTACAAGTGAATCTCTTCACTCCAGGTGTCTGAGTCTCTGTGTGTATCTTTTTCCACTTCTAAAGTCCTTTTTCTCTTGTGTCACTTCCTTTAAATTTTTACATCTACCAATCACTGAGGACACTACATTCCAGGACTGCCCACTCTTTCACACGTGGGCCACAGACCTCCCATTCAATTTATGAAATGGGTGTTCACAACGTTTTGTGGTTAAAATTCAAAATGACTAGATCTCTATACTCAACTTTAAGTACTATGCTTTACACTTTGGGAATTAAAATCTAAAAATAGACTGGGGATTACAATTCAATCTTCACAATCAAGGAAGAGCTAAGTACCTTCATTGTTACAATCAGGAGAGAGTCAAATACAATCTTCACATATAGAAAAGGGGTCTGCCCCCAAATTGTTTTTTTTTTTTGGTCAACCTGGCAATTGTTGATTGTGTTCTTTTTTCTTTTTATCCACAAAGTATTATAATTTATTAATTAGTTATTTTTCCATGATCCTTTTGGGGAGACTGGTCTCCCAATAGGATCATTGATGGAATCTCCCAATAGGATTATGAGGGGAACTATAGTTGGAAATTATTGAACCCCTAAAACTATATTACCCAAAATTCCTTTCTGTATTACCCAGAATGCTTTTCCCTTTGTACACATTTGTGTGGTCACATATTTGTTTATAAGTTATGTAGCTCCTCCCTCTTCCTCTCTTCTTTTGTGAGCAGGCTTGATGCTTTAGGTAGATTTTACTCTAGTTGCTATTAATGAACTTTATAAAATATAATACTTTAGTGATGGTATATTAATTTTAAAACCCCGATTTAACTCTGATTAAAGTGTTGGCAGATAGAACAAACAGAAACTATTTTGTTAGCTATTATAGTAATGCATAGTGCAATCCAAAATATTTTAATATTATCTATTAAGACTTGAGTTCCACAATATCTCTTAGCATGAGACATAAAGGAGGATCAGTGGAATAGACTCAGGGTAAGTGACCTCAGCAAGACAGTATACGACAAACCCAGAGAACCCAGCTTTGGGGGCAAAAATCCACTATTTCATAAAAACTGCTGGGAAAATCAGAGGACAGTGTGGGAAAGATTAGGTTTAGATCAATACCTCACACCCTACAGCAAGATAAATTCAAAATGGGTGAATGACTTGAACATAAAGAAGGAAACTATAAGAAAATTAGGTGAACACAGAATAGTATACATGTCAGACCTTTGGGAAAGGAAAGATTTTAGAACCAAGCAAGACTTAGAAAGAGTCACAAAAATCAAAATAAATAATTTGGAATACATCAAATTAAAAAGTTTTTGTACAAACAAAAGCAATGTAACTAAAATCTGAAGGAAAGCAACAAATTGGGAAACAATCTTCATAAAAACCCCTGACAAAGGTTTAATTACTCAAATTTACAAAGAGCTGAACCAATTGTACAAAAAATCAAGCCATTCTCCAATTGATAAATGGGCAAGGGACATGAACAGGCAGTTCTCAGCCAAAGAAAACAAAACTATTAATAAGCACATGAAAAAGTGTTCTACATCTCTTATAATGCAAATCAAAACAACTCTGAGGTATCACCTCACACCTAGCAGATTGGCTAACATGACAGCTATGGAAATTAATGAATGCTGGAGGGCATGTGGCAAAGTTGGGACACTAATTCATTGCTGGTGCAGTTGTGAATTGATCCAACCATTTTGGAGGGCAATTTGGAACTATGCCCAAAGGGCGACAAAGGACTGTCTGCCCAATGATCCAGCCATAGCACTGCTGGGTTTGTACCCCAAAGAGATAATTAGGAAAAAGACTTGTACAAGAATATTCATAGCTGCACTCTTTGTAGTGGCCAAAAATTGGAAAATGATGCTATGCCCTTCAATTGGGGAATGGCTAAACAAATTTTGGTATATGTTGGTGATGGAATACTATTGTGCTAAAAGGAATAATAAAGTTGAGGAATTCCATAGAGACTGGAACAACCTCCAGGATGTGATGCAGAGCGAGAGGAGCAGAACCAGGACATCATTATACACAGAAACTGATACACTGTGGTACAATCAAAGGTAATGGACTTCTCCATTAGTGACAATGCAATGTCCCTGAACAATCTGCAGGGATCTAAAAACACTATCCACAAGCAGAGGACAAACTGTGGGAGTAAAAACACTGAGGAAAAGCAACTACTTGACTACAGGGTTTGAGGGGATATGACTGAGGAGAGACTCTAAATGAACACTCTAATGCAAATACCAATAACACGGAAATGGGTTCCAATCAAGAACAATGTGATACCCAGTGGAATCATTTGTCAGCTATGGGAGAGGTGGTGGGGGCAGGGGAAAGAAAATGATCTTTGTTTCCAATGAATAATGTTTGGAAATGACCAAATAAAATAATGTTTAAAAAATAAAATAAAATTATTTATTAAGACCAAAAAAAATTAAAAAAGAAGAAAATGATAGCATTTGCACCAAATCAACTGATTATACTGTCCAAGTTAGATAGTCAAGGATATACATGGGAGAAGATGCATGAAGTTAAATAAAATCCCAGCAAAAAAGGTTCAGTATGCCTAAGGGAACATTGCTAGATATTTAGACAGGGGATGAAAAGGACTTCTGACAACAAGAAGTTAAATGTAATCCATGTGCCCTATTTTTGCTTCAGCAGAATCTCACAGGGATTCTGCTTTTACTTCTGGCAAAGGAAAGCTTGAGTGGTCCTCCTTTAGTAGACTTATGCAAAGACATGGATGATAATCCCACAAGAGCAGCTGGTCTTGATGGGCTATAATTCTTTTTTGTTGTTTTAGAAAATTTCTAAATTAATGATATTACATATTTATTTACAAAGTTAAACATAAACTCAGGTAAGAAAGATATGATATTTGGGGCATTAAAAAACTAATTTGCTTTTAAAATGTTCAGCTATTTCTTTGTATTTGTTATTAATAAGAAGTACTAAGTTATGTTTTGGGGGATCTGGTCAAGGGTGCTTTGGTCGACTGAAGAGGGTCAGTTGAGAAGCTGACTGAAGTGTTCTTTCCACCTGTTGCTGATGCCTTTTTTATCTTTTATGAGAGTGAGTGTCACCATCAGAGGATAGCAAGGGAGTGGTCGTGGGTTTTGATGGTCCATAGACAGTCTTGAGGGCACTGAAAAATTGTTTGTAGTTTTTTGTGTCAGCAAATCACTGGATTTCTTCTGCCTTTTCTTCCCACCATCGGTCTTGCAACTTCCTGATCTTATACTGTGCCGTGGCTTGGAGAGACTTGAATCTGTCCTTTTTAGGAGCAGAGTTTGGGTTATTTTGCCACTCCATAAAGGCTTTGTTCTTTTTGCTCAATAGGCCTTCAATAGCAGTGTTGTTCTCGTCGAACCAGTCCTGGTGGTTGTGTTGTTTGGGGCCTAGGACTGCCTTTGATGTTTCCTTCACTGCATCTCTGAACTGTTTCGATTTCTCGGTTGAGCTTCCAGTGAGTGGTCTCTTGGCAGACAGCTTGTTGTCCAGGCAGGACTGGAATGTTTGTAAATAAGATGGATCTCTAAGACGACTCACATTGTAAAATGTGCAAACTGTCTGGGCGTGTTTTGGATGGCGAGGCCCAATGCACATTTGAAGAGTCGCTCTAACCAATCAGTGGTCTGTCCAGCATTCAGCTCCTCTCATGGCTCTGGTGATCTGTACATCCTGGATGTCTTGCCGGCATACAATGATGTAGTCAATGAGATGCCACTGTTTTGATCGTGGGTGCATCCATGTTGCTTTATATTTGTTCGCCATTCTGAACACAGTGTTTGTGATGGTGAGTTCAAACTCTGAGCATTTGCTGAGTAGCAGCAGGCCATTGTTGTTCATTTTCCCCACGCCGTGTTTGCTGAGCACTCCTTTCCATCTTTCATGGTCCTGTCCAAAGCAGGCGTTGAAGTCTCCCAGCAGTATCAGCTTGTCATTTGTGGGCACTGAGTGCAGGACGGCACTCAGGTCAGAGTAGAACTGCTCGATGGTCTCCTCTATGCTGGTCAGTGTAGGGTCATATGTGCTGATGATTGTGGCATACCTGTCTTTGCTGAGAGGCAAACGGATCTTCATGAGACTCTTGCTGATGCCCACAGGCAAGTCTGGCAGCTGTTTGAGCAAACTGGTCTTGATGGCCAGGACAACACCGTGGATTCTGTCTTCATTTGAGGCTCTACCTTTCCAGAAGAAGGTGTATCCAGTGGTGGGTTTGCTGAGTGATCCCTCTTCTGGTAAGCATGTTTCGCTTAGGGCTGCAATGTCGATGCTATATCGCGCCAGTGAACAACTTGAAGTCCCTCCTTCAATAGAGGAAGTCCAAAGAGCCATTAAACAAATGAGTGCAGGCCAGGCACCCGGTAAAGACAGGATCCCATCTGAGGTGTACAAGGCCTTAAATGGAAAGGAGCTCCAGGCATTCCACATCGTGCTGACCAGCATATGGGAGGAGGAAGATATGCCCCCAGAACTCAGAGATGCCTCCATCGTAGCCCTATACAAGAACAAAGGCTCACAAGCAGCCTATGACAACTACAGAGGCATCTCACTACTCTCCACTGCTGGAAAGGTCCTCGCCTGTGTTATACTCAACAGACTCCTGTCATCTGTTTCAGAGCAGAACCTACCTGAATCACAACGTGGCTTCCGACCAGATCGCAGCACCATCAACATGGTATTCACGGTGAGGCAAATGCAGGAAAAAATGCCTTGAGCAGAACCTGAGTCTCTACATTGTCTTCATAGACCTGACAAAGGCATTCGACACAGTGAAGAGGGACGCATTGTGGGTGATCCTCAGCAAGCTCAGTTGCCCAGCAAAATTCATCAAACTGATCCAGCTCTTTCATGTCGACATGACAGGGGAAGTTCCATCTGGTGGAGAGACTTCCGATCCCTTCAACATCTCCAATGGCGTGAAACAAGGCTGTGTCCTCGCTCCAGTACTATTCAACCTATTTTTCACCCAACTATTACGACATGCTGTGATGGATCTAGACCTGGGCTTCTACATCAAATACCAACTGGATGGCTCACTATTCGACCTTTGCCACCTGACTGCAAAAACAAAGACAACAGAGAGACTCATCCTGGAAGCTCTCTTTGCAGATGACTGTGCTCTCCTGGCCCACCAAGAAAATCATCTCCAAACCATTGTGGACAGGTTCTCTACTGCAACAAAACTGTTTGGCCTGACTATCAGCCTCAGCAAAACAGAGGTGCTGTTCCAGCCTGCACCAGGGAGGCCAATGAACCAGCCGTGCATTACAATCGACGGCACGCAGCTTTCTAATGTCAACACTTTCAAGTACCTGGGCAGCACCATCGCCAACGATGGGTCCCTAGACCACGAGATCAATGCCAGGATCTGAAAGGCCAGCCAGGCACTCGGGCGGCTGCGCTCCAAAGTCCTCCAACACAGCGGTGTAAGCACTGCGACGAAGCTCAAAGTGTACAACGCAGTGGTCCTCAGCTCGCTCCTGTACGGTGTGAGACATGGACACTGTACCGGAAGCACATGAAGCAGTTGGAGCAATTCCACCAACGCTCCCTCGGGTCAATCATGAGGATCTGATGGCAGGACCGAATAACCAACCAGGAAGTCCTCGACAGAGCCAACTCCACCAGCATCGAAGTCCTGGTCCTCAGAACCCAGCTACGATGGTCTGGACACGTCATCCGCATGGACCCACAGAGAATACCAAGACAGGTATTCTATGGTGAACTGTCAGCCGGACTCAGGAAACAAGGCCGACCAAAGAAAAGATTCAAGGATCAGCTAAAGTCAAACTTGAAGTGGGCTGGCATGACACCAAAGCAACTAGAACTCGCTGCCTCTGACAGAAGCAGCTGGCGAGCCCACATTCACCAGGCCGCCACCACCTTTGAACATGAGCGACGTCGACGTCTTGCCTCTGCGCGTGAACGCCAACACCAGGCCACAGCCGCCCCTCCCGTAACAACTGGCGTCCCAGGCCCCGTGTGCCACACACTGTGCGCCTCAGCCTTTGGACTCCAAAGCCACATGAGGGTACATCAATAGATGATAATGCACAAAGACAATAGTCATTCTCGGTCACTGAGAGACTACCACTACTAAGTTATGTAATATGATGTACCTTTAAAAGTTTTTTTCTAGTAATATTTTCCCAATTTCACATTAAACCAATTTAGTACTATCTTTTTTATAACATTTTCAGTTCTAAATTCACTCTCCCCTTATCCCCCTTCTCCTTATCTTCCACAGATAACAAGCAATTTGATATGTTATACTTGTACATATGTGATCGTACAGAACTTTTATTTCCATATTAGTTGTGTTGTGGAAGAAGACATATCAAAAGTATGAAAATAAAGTGAAAATGACATACTTCAATATATCATATTCTATAAATTCTATCTGTGGCAATGGGTAGCACTTTTCATAATGAGACTTTTGAAGTTGTCTTGGATCAATGTATTAAATATGTAAGTCATTCACTGTTGATCATCAAAATACAACTATTACTGAGTACAATGTTCTGGTTTGACTCATTTCACTTTGAAAACATTTTCTGAAATTATCATTCTTATCATTTCTTATACCATTTCTTATTCCATCATCATATACCACAAATCATTCAGTCATTTCTCAATTGTTGGTAAGCCCTTCAATTCCTAATTCTTTGCTACTACAAATAAAGCTGCTGATAAATATTTGGGATCAATAGGTCTTTTTCCCTTTTTTCATCTCTTTAGGATACCAAAATAAGAGTGGCATTGCTGTATATAAGAGCAGGCACCATTTTGTAGCCCTTTAGGTGTAGTCTGTCAGATTATTTTATGGTTGTGACTTTAAATCTAGATTTTATATGATCACCAAATAAAATTCCCAAGTCAGTCTGCAAATTTATGGTAATTTAATTAATATAGAGGGAAGGAATTTAAGGAGAATGAGGAAAGAGGATATAGGATTTCTCCTACCTGGCCTATGCCAGGGGGAGTTTTAAATTCCCTGCCTCTAGGTCTCTGAAGATTAGAGGCTTCTGAGAAGAAAAAGTTGGAAAGTAATGGAGGAAAATTCAGCCAGAAATTCACTACTGAACCGGACAATAGCTTGTAGCCACGCTAAGAGGCCAAAAGGCTCAGCACTCTCAGCTAACTCTTCACTGCCAATCAGGGAAAGAGAGAGAGAGTGCCCTTGAGGAACAAAAAATTCTCAAATATATAGACCTTTCATCCTTGTGTCTCCACCTCTAAATTTTCACATCTACCAATCACATTGAAGGCTTTTTCTCCAGGACTGCCCCTACTTTTAGTTCTCACCTTCTTTGATTTGATTATATCTTTAGAGTTACTTAATACTTCTTTGTTATGTTCACCTTTTGTTAGTTACTTGAACTTTTTGTGATTAATTTAACCTTTATAGTTACTTAATGGCTTTTTGTATTAGATCTAAAAAAATAGACTTAGCGTAAAGTTCTAGCTTCACTATAAGGTGAGAACTAAGTAACTTCCTTGCTCAATCAGGAGATTACAACTTTATCTTCCCCTAAAGTACAGTCTAAGTAGAGTGGAGTAGGTTTTAAAGTTCACAGTTCTAAGTAGCTTTTCAGAACAGTTAGATCAGTTCACAACTCCACCAACAGTACATTTTTGTCCCAATTTTTCCACACTTTATCTAATATTTCTAAATTTCATTGTATTTTCCATGGGCCAATCTAATGGGTTTGAGGTGTTACCACAGTGTTCCTTTAATTTGCATTTGTATAATCAATAATGATTTGAAACTTTTTTCATATGATCATAGCTTTGATTTTTTATCTGAAAACTTTCTGTTTATATCTTTGACCACTAATCAATTGAGGAATAACTTTCCTTTCTGAAATTGGACTCTGTTCTCCATATATCAGAAATGAGGCTTTTGTCAGAGATGTTTGCTATCAAATTTTCCCTCAGTTTTCTATTTAACTTCTAACTTTTTGTTGCATTGGTTTTGTTTGCATGAAAACTGTTTAATTTAATGTAATCAGAATTTTTCATTTTATTTCTCATAATCCTCTGTATCTCTTGTTTGTAATTTTGCCCTTATACATAGATCTGACAGGTAAAGGATTTCAGGCATTCTTAATTTGTTTATGATATCACATTTTTATATCTAAATTATGTACCCATTTTGATCTTATCTTAGTATATAGTATCAGATATACCAAATTCTTGCCATAAGCTTTTCCAGTTTTCCCAATAGTATATTTTTTGTCAAATAGTAAGTTTTTGCTCCAAAACTTGGATCTTTGGGTTTATCAACACTAGATTGCTTTGGTCACTTACTATTTTCTATTGTTTACTATCAATTTATTTCTTACCAGTACCATATTTTTTCAATAACTATTACTTTATAATATAATTTGACATGTTACAGCTAGGCCATCTTCCATCAAACTTTTTTTACATTAATTCATCTTTCCTTCCAGATGAATTTTTAAAGTTGATTTTCGATGTGAAACAAGGTTTGGTAGCTTTATTATGGAATTGAATTAAGTTATTTAGGTTAAATTTCATTTTATTACAATGGCTTTGCCTACCTTTGTATAATGAAGGTTTTCCCAATTGTTTAGATCTCATTTAATTTGTGTGGAAAGTGTTTTGTAGTTATGTTCATACAACATTTGGATTTGTCTTAGCAGGTAGAATTACCTGCTCCAGCCAGGTATTTTATTTGTCTAGAGTTATTTCCAATGAAATTTCTATTCTGTTCCTGTGGTGGACTTTGTTGATAATATTTGGAAATGTTGATGATTTATGTTGATTTATTTTATATATTTTGTATTTTTATATTTTTCCATGTTTATACGATTCATTTCCTTTCCCTCCCCTCTTATGTTGCCCCTCCCTGAGCCCATAAATAATTCCACTGGATTGTATGAATGTCATTTAATACCTATTTCCATATTATTCATTTTGCTATAGAGCAATTTTTTTAAAAAACCTAAACCCCAAGTCACATTGTAAAAATTAAATAATATCTAGTAATAAAATTATTATATTTTATGAGGTTTATTAAGGATTATTAGAAATCAAGGATACAAATTAAAAACCATGTGCTCATGGCTGATTAGCCCATTCAAAATCCCCGTAATTAGCTTACTTGCTACATCATTGCAATGGAAGAGAAGAGAGCATGGTAGGCATTACTGCCAGTTAAATACCAATTGTGATCTCACCTACATGGAGACTCAGGGGAGATAAGATGGAATTCCGGGAAATACCAAGGACTTCTGGGGATTGAAGTCTAGGTTCAAAATATCCATTTTTACATTCCCCCTGTGCCTGAGGAAGACTAGGGTCTCCGATGGGTCTTGTAAACATACCAGCTATGAAATTACAATAATTTGAGGATAAGAAGATAAGAGAACAAAACCAATAATTGCTAGGTGCATTGGCAAAAAGCCAGTTAGGGGGCAGTCCTCTTCAGCCTAATAGTATACATACAAAACAAATGCATTTAAACCCCACACAGTTCAAATCACCGCATCCCAAAGTTCACTCTGGATCTTTTGGTGCAGCTTGTAAGTTTGTGGAAGCATCTTCATGGTGTCTTCTCCAAACAGTTCACTTTCTGGACTTGGAGAGGTACCATGTTTCATAACCTAAAATTCTTCTCAAAAGGAATTTAAACTTTGAAAATTTAAAATAATAATAATTTATGCATACCCCACCCCTGAAGAGGGTGATTTAAAAACACAGGGATCACTTAGGGATGCATGGCTGAGTTATGAGGTATATGAATCAATTGGCAAGATGTAAAGTTAAAATTATGGTTGAGACTGAATGTAATAATTATATTTGGTCTCCAAGGATTTTATTTATAAAATCCCAATAAAATACCCAAACTCAGCTAGAAATTTTATGGTAATTTAATTGATACAATGGAGAAGATTAAGAAGAAGGAATATGGAAGTGGCTGTCATTTTTTTGCACATATCTGTTGAAGGCCATTCTCTCATATAATTAAATCTTGAGTTTAATTCAGACCATCCTAATCTTGTTAAACTAAGAAGGGAGGAGAAATGTAGTTTCCAAGAGCTGATCTGTTATTCCAAGTATCTCTATTGTTGTTGATCAGGCAATATCTAAATCAGATCTTCTAAAGAATAGTATGATTAGGGTGGAATAGTTTTGAAATTCACAGTGGGAAGATTAGGAGATCTAGAAAGTAAGGTTTTGAGTGTGAAGGAGGAAAGAATTAGCCTGACCTCCAAAGGGGCTCAGCTAAATGCTCGAACCTGAATCAGATCAAGGGCAAAACTCACCACCAACACTCCAAGGTGTCAAAACACCTAGTGCACTCATATCCAGAGTGGCCTCTCCAAGGAAAGAGCAGGAGAGAGGAAGTGATGTGTCTTATATAGGCAGTTTTACATCATGTTCCTGCATTTCATCTGTACCAATGATGACTTAGCTTGACTTAAGACATCCCAGAGGTCTGTCCTTTTCCTGTACATGTCTGTTGAAGGCCATTTCCTCAGATAATTAAATCCTGAGATTGATGCAGACCTTCCTAATCTTGTTAAACTAAGAAGGGTGGAGAAATGTAGAGCTTCCAAGACCTTATTCTGTTATTCCAAGTATCTCCATTGTTATTGATCAGGAAATAGCTAAACCAGATCTTCTAAAGAATGGTCTGATTAATGTGAAATAGTTTTGAAATTCACAAAGAGAAATCAAAAACATCCAAAAAATCCAAAATAAATAAAGATATTTTGGGGATGAAATATAGACTATCAAAGTCTTATGTGTAAAAATTCCAAGTAAAGGAAAAATAAATGTATAACAGGTCCTTGAATCAGGACCCAATTAAAATAATTTAAGCAATGATGCATTTACCCAATCAGTAGCCAGGAATACTGAAAGTTGCTACATTATGAAAGACAGAAAAGGGACTAGATGTTTAAGAGCCAGGTAGGAGCCAAATTTGATATACTTGGTAGAATGTGGAACAAGGAAGACCTGCATTTAACACATGTTAAACAGCCGCAACCTTGAACACCAAACATGTTCAAGTCCTCTTGTCATGGCTCAAAATTCTGATCAATCCAATTGTGATGGGTCTTTTTGACCTTGTGCTTGATTGGCACTATGCAGTTTAGCTTTGTGCTTCTTTGGTGCTGTGCAATGGCTCTTTTTTTGTATTCTCTTGTCCTGGAATCAGACAGAATAATTAAGCAAAGTCTCATAATTTTTTAAAAACAATTAATGGCATCATTTTTATTGTCTCAAGCTTTTGGGGTATGCATTGATATTATACCAAATACATTTTAAACTTATATTACTGCAAAATCAAAAAAGGTAAGGGAAATCTTAATACTGATGATATACTTCAAATATAAAAGGAGAGAAAAAACTGAAATAGTATATTGCACATGCAAGAAAAATATAAGAGTTTCAAAAATAAAAAAAATATATAGCTTATAATCATTGACACACTGTGTCAGCTAAGGAAATGTAGAATACAAGATTTCTCATAAAAATGAGATCTATTTCGTCTTCATACCTGGTCATGATCCACTGTGAGTACAAGCAAATGATTTTCACAATGTAACTTTTTTAAAATAAAAAAAACAGTAGTACAACATGTAATGCAAATTCAAAAAGTACCAATATCCCCAGTTATAATAGCTCATTTAATGACAATAGTAAACAAAACCAATATCATATTTTACATTAGCCTGCTGTATGACATTGAAAGAAAAGGGATATTTGTCACAAGTTTTTCAAGTGTAGTTATATTTAAACCTTGGCAAATACATTTTTAAACAAAGTAAAACTCATTTGGGTCTAGAACATCATCAAGAAATCTAGATTGTTTTGGTGGAAGTAATGTGAGCTGAAGAGTTATAAATGAGAGAGATGCTCCTCTTTTGGGAGTCGTCCAGGGGTACAATGCCCTGGGATCATCTTCCCAGGTCCTTTGGTATAAGACAGATATGTCCCATCCATTCACATTTTTATAAATGTGGGAGGTGGGGATTATAATTATATTTCACTTCAGCTACTAAAATGGACCTTACCTCCTGTTAGAGGCAGGCAAAATAATCAGAGTTGTTGAAAAAATATCTAAAAGTCATGTCTAAAAGACCCTTTAAACTCAATTTGAGATATTTAGCTCCTTAAATTTTCCAAAGGTTTTTATACAATTTTAACCAGTTTTGATGAAGTCCATCCATCCTCTATGTGACAATTTACAAAGCCAAAATATTTTTTAAAAAAAGCTTTTTATATGGGCTTATTCAATAATATTTATTTATTATAGTTATAGGGGAAAAGCCACAGAATATAACAGTAGTTAAAACCCAGCACAATAAAATGGTTCTGTGTAACAGAATAATATTGAATACATTAATATATGAACTTATAACCAACAAAATTAAATCTTAAACAAAACAATCAGAAAAATGCAATAAAATACAGAGATTTTTATAAAACATTGGAATCTGAAAAGCCTTAAAAATATAACCTTCAGTATCTTTAAAGTTTGGGGTTTTTATGCATTTAGATTCCTTTTTGTCAATACTGAGGAATTCCCCATATTGAGGAAGAACATGGGTTTTAGGAATTCCAAATTGGGCAGGTCCAAATGGCAAAGAGTTGCAGGGAGATAAATTGCTCTCCTGAATCTCAGGTGAGATAAGCAAAAGGTTCAGTGCACTCAAAAAATATCCTTTGAAATAGGAAAGGTACTGCTCTGTCATAGAATATGCCATACTTGTAATCAACATCCTGTTTGGAAAAGTCTCTTCTTTCTCCTCGTTCACCCCTTTCCCCCCAAGGTCCTCAACCACATGGAGGCTAATTGTTGCCTAAGGAAAGAATACCCCAGTTTTTACCAGTTGGTTTGTGAAGACACAGGGGCAGCTATCAGCAGCCTGGGTCCTGGGGTGTTCTGGATCAGAAGTGGAAGATCTGGAGTAGAGTTGCTGGGGCTGGGGCTGGAGAGCAATCTCGGTCAAGCAGGTCTGGTGCAGATGGCTAGAGTGAGCTGAATCAGAATCAGCTTTGCAAGGGGGGCTGGAAAGCCTTGGCAGGAGAAACGTGGCTTAAAAAAATTATCTAGGCTATCTTTAAAAAATTGAGTTCTCATCTGACTTATGGTTGCCATTAACTGTAAAAATTATATTATATCTAGTAACAAATTTTTTATGTTTTATGAGATTTATTAAGGATTATTAGAAATCAAGGATACAAATTAAAAACCACTTGCTCATTGCTGATTAGCTCATTCAAAATCCCCGCAATTAGTTTACTTGCTACATCATTGCAATGGAAGAGAAGAGAGCATGGTAGGCATTACTGCCAGTTAAATACCAATTATGAGGGAATTCTGGGAAATACCAAGGACTTCTGGGGATTGAAGTCTAGGGCTCAAAATCTCCAGTTTTAAAACATACCAACGTGTGATAAGAGATGACATATGTTCTTTTTTATTTCAATTCAGATAGTTTTCTCTCAATGAGCTTAGCTTTCTTTCCTATAAGTCCTTTAGGAGTGTCCTGGCTTGTTGCATTTTTACTAGTAGCAAAGTCCATTTCATTGGATTGTTCCATAATGTCCTGCTTTCTGTGTACAATGTTTTTCTAGTACTGCTCATTTCACTCTACATCAGTTCACTGAGGCTCTCCTAGTTCATATGGAAAGCCTCCAGATCATCAATCCTTATAGCACAATAGTGTTTCATCATTATCATATACTGTAAAAATAGACTCAAACTCTGGACTTCAATCCCCACCAGCCCTTGTTCCACTTCCCCAAGATGCTTTGTAATCTCACGGAATTCTGAGGTGGGCGAGATCAAGAAGGGATTTAAGCTGATTGCAAAGGCTTTTGTGGCTCTTTGTTGGACTTCCATTTTGGTGCAGACATGACTCTTTCCATAATGTAGGTGAGGTCTTGTCTAGGTCTCTCTGGCCTAGGCACATTTTCCTTATCCTGTATTTTCTTTAATCCTTAATCTTCAATAAACCTCTAAAAATATAATACTCCTTGCAGAGAGAAACTAATTTCTACCTGCCTCAGTCTCCTTAAATTTTAATCTTTACAATACCACAATTTGTTCAGCCAATCATTTCCAATTTTTTGCCACCACAAAGAACACAGCTATAGAACAGCACTTGTAAAGGAAGTTATTGTTAGTGGGAATTCCATGTATTAAAGACATAGATGTTTTAAAAAGTAATTAATATCACCAATACACAATGACTTCCTTTTCACCTATAATAAATTAATTACATATGTGGATATGTTAATACCAAGACAGAAGCATCCATTTGAAATCATGATCACTTATTTTTTAAAAGTCCTCTGAGATGTGGTCTTAGGCTATATTTGTATTACGTTCCATTGACCAACCCATCTTTATTAATAATTAATAATAACTTGGAAGAAAAATTTAAAGAACTTAGTTTGAAATATGCTGGTTGCCTTTGCTAGCAAAGGAGAAGGGTTCTAATATGTTGCTTTTTACTACTTCACTCTATACACTCTCCAACAGAATCAAAGAAATTGTAAGTGATCACTGGAAATATATTTACTAGTATTTTTCCCCAATCTATGTGCAGGAGAATGGTGAAGTCTTCTGAATTGTCTTTATATTCTCCTTATTCCTCTAAACATTTGCAGGACTTTTTTGTTTTCACTATAGCCAGCACTAGTTCTCCTAAATGGATCACCTCAATTGTCTTCTATTCATAGACACCAATAATCAATATAAATGACATGATACCATAACAAAATTAAATCTATCCTTGGCTCATAAGGAGTGAAACCTCAGGAAGAACTCTGACCTACCACCCCATTCCTCAACCTCTCATGGCCATCATTTTCCTAAATAAATCTTTTGAGGTTAAAGACCAAGGACTTTTGGGAAGTTTGTATGCAGATACTTCTTGGCCATTAATTCTCTATGAGGAGGAGCAAGGTGGTCTTCAGAAAGAAGCTACATTTTTGTTGTCTTTAATGCTCATACATATAGAAATTTAAGAAAGATATTTATATATGAGCTGGAGACAGCAGGTCCCCTGGGCACCCCAAATCCCTAGAGGAATGCCAGGTCACAGATTACATGAATAATTCCCAATCTTGCACCCCTGTACTGCTGACTGAAGAAAGCCATCCCTAGTGCAACCAAAGAGATGACTGAATAAACAAAGGATTCTTTGCCTCTTCTTTTAGATACATTTACACTAGTTTTATGATAGAGGTCTTAGCATAGAAGCATAGCATCTTTTTGCATCTCAAACATCACTAGGTTCCTCAAGATAGGCAACTCACCCACCTTTATGATCAGGACATCATGAACAATGTATATCTGTGCTTAGACCACCACATCCAAGGCACCTCACTATGTCACCTAATTCCCCCTGTTAATCATCCTTGTTTATTCCCCTTGGTTTCCCCTTCCCCATCTTTCTCTCTAAGTCACATAGACCATATACCTTAAGGATATAAAAATCTTGGAATCCTCCTCATTTTGGTAGTCTGGTTCTGCACCTGACTCCCAGTCATTCAACTTCATACATTTCTCTCTCTCTTTTTTTTAAGATAATTGATAGAACCTGGTCAATTCTTTGAAAAGAGCACCTTCCTAGCCCAGATTAGTGTCAAGTTCTTCCACAACAAATATATATGTCAATGTTAATTTTTTTTCAATTCTTGATTTTATTATACTTTACTCCTCCCCAACCATTAAAAAAGGGTCCAAAATCCATTGCATGTCTATCAATCCAGCCCAGAAAAAGATATTCACACATTAACTAACAAGAAAGAAAGGAAGGAAGGAAGAAAGAAAAGATTGAGAGAGAAAAGGGTGGATAAAAGAAGAAACAAGGGAGGGAAGGAAGGAAGAAAAGAAAGAAGGAATGAAGGAAGGAATGAACAAATGAATTAAGCAAGGAATGAAGGAAAGAAGGATGGAATAAAGGAACAAATGGAGGAAGAAACAGAGGAAGGAAGAGAGGAAAAAATGAAAATTATAAGAAGGAGGAAATGAGGAGGCAAAAAGAAAAAAAGTTAACAGTAACATTTATTGTATCTTAACTTAGATGCATCTATGCTCTGTGCTTTTAACTTATCCAATCTGCATTACTCAAAGATGGTATTACTAAATTCCTATGGAAAGGAAAATATCTCAAGAATTCCTTTATTCAGGCTGCATCAGCACACCTTTATGAAGCTCTATTGTTGTTTGATCCTCATAATTTTATACTCCTCTTTAAGTGAAGTAATTCTCCACTACTGGATTATCCCTATTATATTTGTAGTTTGTTTATTTTTTTAAACAGCATGTTTGATAGCCCTCATGGACCAACATCTACTTTTTGAAGTGTTTCCTAAATTGCCTTGGGGACAGTGTCCCAAATATCCAGAAAAATCAGAGAGCCAGAGATCATGGCCCCAAGGCAAATGTCTCTAGATTGGGAAAGGCATATCTCAAATAAAGTCCTCTAAGAAGAATTAGAATTGGAAAAAGATCTAAAAATGGGAGTCTGTGCCAGTGTTTGTGCCCTCAGTATATATAGTACCAGTCTTAGACTCACAAACATGAGTCTACCTGAGTTAAAATCTAGTCTCAGACACTTACTGGCTGTGTGACACTGGTCAAGTCACTTAACTCTGCTTGCCCCAATTTCCTCATATAGAATGAGATAGAGAAACAAATGGTCAACTACTCCAGTATGTGATAAAAAAAAAAACCCAAAAGGGGTCACAAAGAGCCAGAAATCATTGAAACAATGGAACAACAATAAAAACAGCCAAATTTTTTCTCATTGCTTAAAGGATTCTAATCACTGACAATTGGTGTTGAGAATTCATTGGAATGAAAGCTCTAGAACATCATTATAATATGTCCTTGGTACTTGATCTTTGGGAAGAAAAGCCCAAATATTTGAGTACAAATTTGGAAACAAATGAAAAACTACTGAACAACAACATTCATTGAATGGTTTTTACTTTAAACAAATAGTATAATATAAAGGAAAGTGAATTAATATTCCTTTCAAAATACAGAATCCTATATTGTAAGGATTGGGTAAAAGGGAATAAGTGAGGGTTGTAACAGGGAATAGAGGAGATAAAAGAACAGAAGGAATAAGGAGGGCTGATGAGGTAAAGGGAGAGAGGACCACTGGGGCTGAGAGATGATCTTTGTAATTTTCCCTTCCCCTCACACTCCAACCCATGAGAGAGGTACCCCTGAGCGGATATTAAGGCAAGGATGAACAGGGGCAGTGTATCAATGAGTAGGCTTCTGGGGAATAGTGGAGTATACTTCTCTCAGGGCTTGCCTGTTATTCAAAGCCCCAGAACTCCCACTTGTCTGGCAGGCTAACTGTCCCTGTTGGCTCTTTGTTCTTTAACCAAGGCTAACTGGCCAGCAGAGCCAACATCCTCTCTTTTCTTCTAAACTTTTATGATTTTAATCTGACTGCCCTTCCTCAATACAAGGTTGTTTATTAATTCAAGAAACAAAGGAGGGGGGGAGGTTTATGGAAATAGGAGACCCTACAGATTGCCTTTGTCCTTCTTCAGCTGAGCCAAATGACTCAGGCTTCAGAGTCTCTTTTTCTCCTTCCTCTCTAATTTCTGTCACTATCCTATTCTAATGAGGTGTAAAACATCCTTGTTGGGAAGGTCAAGGGGTGGGAAGAGTCTTCGGGTGACCTCCTGAAGTTCAAGGGATCAGCACCCTTCAATAGCAGTTATTGTTCTTTTCTTTCTTTAGATGATGATCTAAATATATCAGGAATCTTCTCTCTTCAGGGGAAGTTAATGGAAGCAAGGCTCTGTCCCCACAGGTTGGGATCTCGAGCTTGGGTCCTAGCTCCTGACTCTGAGAATTCACAGGGCAAAGACCCCTTTCTCAGCTTTTTCTCCCACAAGCCTCTTCTCTTGCTCCAACTGCCACTCCTCCTCTCAGGAACATTCTAAAGGATGGTTCCTCAGTCTCAGTTTTCCTTTCCACAGTATACCACTCTAAGCAACACCAAAGATCATAAAATAATGGGAAGAAACTCCAGAATAGTTCAAAGTTAAATCCCACAAGAGGAGATGGAGATATTTGTGATTGTTTTAAATGAACTATCTTTCTCCTCATGCAGAATTTTCTAGTAATATCTACAAATTCTGATGATTTATGTGAGTTTATTTTATATCTTATTTCTTTATTAAAGGTATCAATAGTTTCAGCTAAAATTCAAAAGATTTTCCACCTATTCCATCATATATCTACAAAAGAGATCATTTTATCACCTCTTTATCCAATCATTTATTCAATTTCTTTTACTTCTCACTGGCATTAACAATGCATTTCTATTTGGCCACAATGTATGATCTTTGAGATGTATTGTATCCTCATAGTCAGCATTTTATTTAGGATTTTTACAACCATATTAATTAATGAAATTGTTCTACAATTTTATTTCTCTGTTTTTACTCTTCCTGATTTAGGTATCAGTACCATATTTGTTTCATGAAAGTAGTATGGTAAAACTCCATTTTTACAAATTATTTAAAATTATTTACATTGTATTAGAATTAGTTGATTTTCAAATGTTTGTTAGAACTGACTAGTGAATCCATCTGGCCTGAAGTTTTCTTTTTTATTTCCCATAGGAAGTTCATTTATAATATGTTTAATTTTTTTTTTTCTAAAATAGGTTAATTTACATATTTCATTTCCTCATCTGATATCCTAGGAAGTTTATTTTTTGTAAGCACTTTTCCATTTTACCTTTCCACTTAAATTTATTGGTATATACTTTATCAAAATAAAAGCCCTTTTTTAGTTTCATCTTCATGTTCAATCTCTTCATCTATAATATTAGTAATAAAGTTTGATTTTCTCTCTTTTTAAAATCATAATAACCATTGATTTATCTATTTTGTTGAATTTTTTAGACAAAAGTGCTCTGGATCTATTAACTAATTCTATGGTTTTCTCCCATTCAAATTTTTCATCTCATTTTTAATTTTAAGATTTCTAATTTGGTGTTTAGTTGGGAATTTTTAATTAGTTCTTCTCTAGTTTTTTAATCGTATTTCCAATTCATTGATCTGTTCTTTATCTATTTTATTAATATAGCATTTAGAAATACAATTCTTCCTCTAATTACTTCTTTTGCTATATCCCATAGGTTTTGTTATGTTATCTCACAATTTTCATGCTCTTTAATGAAAGTGTCATTTCTATGACTTATTCTTTAAAGCACTCTTTCTTTAAGATTAAGTTATTTAGGCTCCAATAAATTTTTAGTCTGTGTTTCCATCATCCTTTATTATATAAAATTTTATTGCATTGGAGTCTGAAAAGTATGCATTCAACATTTTTGCTTTCTACAAAAAAGTATAATGTGTTCATGCCCTAATATCTGGACCATTTTTGTAAAGGTCACCATGATGCTGAGAAAAGACACTCCTTTCTATTTCTATTAAATTAATTCCATATAACCTATTCTATTTAAGTTATCTAAGATTCTCAATTCTCCTTGAATTCTTTATTATTATTTTGTTATATTTATCTAGTTTTGAAACCGGAAAATTGAATCCCTCATTATTATTATTTTATAATCTATTTCTATCTATAACATTTAGCTTTTCCTTTAAAAAATTTTTGTGTTATAAATATCATGTGTATAATTTTAATACTGATAATGCTTCATTTTATTTGATATCTTTTAGCAAAACATGGTTGCCCTGTTTATCTCTTTTGATTATATCTATTTTAACTTTAATTTTGGCAGATATCATGATTGCTATCCCTAATTTTTTTGTATTAGCTGAGACACAATACATTCTACTCCAGGTTTTTATTCGTTTTCTTTGGGTGTCTCTAAAGTTGAAGTGTATTTCATGAAAAAGTATAATATTCCATTTGGGTTTTTTTTTTAACAATTCTGCTATTTCTTTCTGTTGTATGGATGAATTCATCCCATTAATTATCAAAGTTGAAATTGGTTATGTATTTCTCTTCATTCTAATTTTCTTTACTGTTTATCTTTCTCTTTCTCTCCTTTACTGTATCCGTTCTCAGATATCCAATTTCTTCTATCCATTACCACTCCAATTTGTGCTCCTTCTAAGAATCCCTACCTAATTCCCTGGAGTTCCAGTTTCCTAGTTAAAATCAACCCATTCTTTTCATAAGAGTTCTTCCCTTATTCCTTGTCCCCCGTCCGTTCCCCCTTTCATCCTACTTCTTATTGTATTCCCCCCTTCCAAAAATCTCATCTTTATCCAACAAGCCTGCCCTTTCTTTTCTTGATAAAAAATCTCTTCTAAAAATCCCTCTTTTTTCTTATTCTCAGAGACACTCCTTTATCCCCTCAAAACTTTCCTTCTCATTTCTTGATAACTATTCTCTAATAGAAATCTCTCCACTGTCTAATCACCTTACATCCCTTTCCCTTCTACTTATTCACATAGTTGACTTAAATATAACACTGTATCTCCAGATATACTTTGGTCCACATAATCATATTAAAAGTGAACAACTGAGTCCTGTGCAATCTATCATTTATTAAATATCTAACTGGTGCTTTTTATAGCTGAAAACAATTTATTCTGGAATTTGGGGGGGGGAAATTTAGATGAATAAGATTAATATTACCTTTAAATAAAATAAAAAGTATAGACAGTAAAAATGTTAACTCTAAGACTGTGCTGTCCTTAACTGAAAAAAATTTGAATAAAAACTTTTTTCATTCTATTATATCCCTACAATTAATTTTCAAGATGAATTCTTTTATATGGGAGGGAATCAATTGTCATTAAGATTTTCATATGAACATCATATTAATTTAATTTCTCTCCAGGATTTTCTCTGTTGTGGAGGAAAAAAAGTTTTGAAAATGAAGACTTCCTCATATGACCAATATGTTTGTGATTTATTTTCAGTACAAATTCTTTGTGACCATCAACACAAAAATCCTAAACCACAAACCAACAAAAACATCCCAAAATACATCTTCATGTGAGTTTTTTCCTTAATGGTTCAACTAGGTTTAAAAACATGGAGAGAGAACTATCATTTATGCTTCATTTCTCAATGAAAGGGTTCTTGTCATTAATATTCTTATAGCATCTTTTATCTGCTTATTCCGTAGACTGTATATAATGGGGTTCAGAAAGGGTGGTATTACAGTATAAAATAAAGAAAGAATAATATCTTTAAGAGACCCAGAATCTGAAGGTGGTTGGAAATATACATAAGAGCCTGAAATAAGAAATAAAGAAACCACAGTGATGTGGGGGATGCAGGTCGAGAAGGCTTTTTTCTGGTCTTCTTTCACTGGAAACTTGAGCACGGTGGAAAATATACGAACGTAAGATGCAGTGATGAAGCCATAACAGCCAGCACCAACCACCAGTGCAGAAGCAAGTAAGGATAACTTATTGCTAAAAGTGTCTGAGCAAGAGATCCTTAGGAGAGAGGGGATGTCACAGAAGAACTGATGGACCACATTCGATTGGCAGAATGACAAGCGAAACGTATAACTTGTGTGGAAACCTGCATACACAAGTCCAGTCAACAAGCAAGTTATAGTCATCTGCAGGCAGACTCGGGGACTCATGATCACTGGGTAGTGGAGAGGGTGGCAGATGGCCACATAACGGTCACGAGCCATGACAGTGAGCAACGTTAACTCTACATATGCCATGAGCATCACAAGGAATACCTGAGCTGCACAGCCTGTAACTGAAATAACTCTGTTGTTCACCAGAGAGTTAACAGATGCCTGAGGAGCAGTTATTGAGATGTAGCAGGCATCCAGCATGGACAGATTCCTCAGGAAAAAGTACATGGGGGTGTGGAGTGTCCTGTCAAAGGTGGTGATGATGACAATGAGGAGATTCCCCATCAGGCCTGCAGAGTAGATGAGAAACAGAAGGAAAGAATAGAAGATCTGGAGCTCTCGGATGTCAGAAAACCCCATGAGCAGAAACTCAGTCGGAGAGGTAAAATTGGACATTTTCATCCTGATTCATATAGGGACTAACCTAGGCAGTGCAAGGAGAAATCAGTCAGTCCATAGATCAGAAGTTGTTAAGGACATACTACTTGCAATGGCTAGAAAACATTAATTGACTTTCATTCTTGAGATTTTGACAGTCAGCATGAACTGTGCTATGTTTTAATTGTTTGCCCTTGAACAAGTTAAATCACTTCTCAAGGAAAATCTCTAAGCCTGATAGAGGTGATGCAGACCTGAACTGTTTCAGGAAGTTTCTATTCCTGAGAATTCAATCTATTAAACCTCCAAGCAAAGTAATCATACTAAAGAATGTGTACTGGTTTCCATTTATCTTGTATTGATTACTTAAAAGTGAATAATCATTGTAGATAATTTGACATGGGTCAGAAGGCACCTATGAAAATAATTAGCTTTTTTTTATTTTTTTCATCTTTCAGGAGTTATCTTTGGATCTCCCCATATTCCTTTGCTGATCATTTCATCCTTTTTTGAATAGGTAAGTACAATATAGAAGAGAAAGTCAGAAACTGATTGATAAAGTTTCAAATATTCTTGTGCTGGTAGTGGAGAGAGGACTAAATCTTTTCCTCCTCCCACTATCCTCTATACTTGCTCCAAATTATTGAAAGAAAAAAATTAGAAGTTAATGGTTGTGATATATTCAATAGCATTTTCCTCAACCCAGGGGCAAGAGGATGATAAAAGCTGCTAGCCCCAACCTGATATTCTGTCTGCTCCTCTGAATACTCTCACTTCATCTAATTTGACTGATAGATGGTCAACAATATTTCTATTCTTATCAGATCAATTGTCTTCCAATAATATCCATCAAGTAATCAGCACGAGTGGATATCATGCTCAGCTCCACCCTTGACTGGGGAGATACTCACCTGGAACCCCATTCCCTAATCTCAAATGGGCATCAAAGCCTCTTTCAAGTTTAAACAGCCAGACTTTTCAGACAGTCTAAGCTGATGCTTCTTTGCCATTAAGTCTCCAGTTTACCACTATGAAAGGGAAGCAAGCTGATTTTGACAAAGGAGATATGGTTGAACACATCTAGATATAGATACAAAATATATTTAGATATAGATATCATTTTTTTTAAATTACAGCTCTAATTTTTGTACCACTTTCTTCCTCCTCTGCCATCCACTGAGAGGACAGAAACAAAATTAGTTATTTTCTGTATAGTCATGCAAAAGATATTACCATATTATTTAGAAGAATTGTAAATAGAGAAAGAAAGAATGAAAAAAAGAATAAGAAAAAGAAAGAATGAATGAAAAAAGAAAGAAAGAAAGAAAGAGAGAAAGAAAGAGAGAGAGAGAGAAACAAAGAAAAAAAGAGGAGAGAAAAAAGAAAAGGAATTATATCTTTCAAACTTACTGTATCTTAATTTGCACAGGGCTGGAGGGTACCATGCTTTTAACTTGCCTAACTTGAGTTTCTCAGAAATGTTATTATTGAATTCCTCTGGCATGGCAAAGAATTCAAAAATTTCTCTAGCTGAGGCTGCATCAGCAGACCATTATAAAAATTACATTGTTCAATGGACCTCATAATTCTATTCTGCTTGTTTGGGAAATAATCCTCCCACTCGCAATCATCCCTATTATATTTGGAGCTTTGGTTAATTAGCTTGTTTAATATGGGAGCCCCAATGGAAAAACTTTACCTTTGTAGAAATTCCCTGATTTGCCTTTGGGACAGAGTCCCTGATGTCCAGGACAATTCAGAGAGCCAGAGATCAGAGTACTGAAGTAATTATTTCTGGCTAGGGAAGGACATGTTGCCAAATTAAGTCCTTTTTGAAGAACTAGGTTTGGAATTCTAGAGATGTTAATTATTGTTTATATCTGTAAATATATTTTATGACTAAGGAAATCATTATCTTGCTGATTCCTTCCAAAGGGTAGAAGCCCTACTCAAACATAATTTAAAACCTTCCAAATGAGAAATTCAAAATCTTGGGCAGTTGTTTGACTCATTTCCTCTCCTGTCACAAATACACAAAGACTCATGCATTAGGTCTGGCTGACATAGAGGTGAGGGAGCTGGTTGTAAAATGTTTTCAAGTGTATTTTACTTTTCACATGACATTTTTACATTCTCATGAAAAAGATTACTAAGGAAATCCACCAATAAAGTATTGATATCTGATAGATAATATAGCATTTTAAACACACAGTCCCCATTGTACTAACTTTTAAGAAGAAATTTTTATATCCTAGAGTATTTGGTTTGTTTGGTTATTTAGGCTTATCTTTTTTTATATCCTTCATTTGATCTTAAAGCAAAATAATATTTCTTTTATTAACATAACAGCTTATTCATCTACTTTTCTCCATTTTATTAGGACAGAAATAGTTTTTATGAATATTTTAGATCTGTGATACCTTCATTTCTGTGATTGATCTTTTTGTTGTATTACCTATTAAGAATCTAGCAATGTTACACATGATCTAATTATGTTTCCTTGAAAGTCCAAATTAATCAAGAAAAGTGTTGGTTAGATTAGCATCTCCAACTAAGATTTTTAAAAAAACCCAGACTTGCAAGTATTAATTGTTATCAACTTTTATAAAACATAACATTTTATGTCTTGTTAATTATCCATATAGTATGTGTGATTCTGGGAAAATCACTTTAATTCTCAATAACAAAGGAAACTTTTTTAAAGTAAAAATTGCAAGGAAGTGGCTGACTACCATTAGTAGAATGAATTTCCTTAAATCAGCATTTTATCAACCAACAAAATAAAAAATCCATCATGATACTATCCATATCACTGAAAACTGTCATATTTTATGATAATGTACCATACTTGGTATTATTTTTCATATACATATTGATAGGTGACATGAAATCTATTTATTCATATCTCTGACTCCAGATAACTATTTATTAATTAAAACATATCTGGAATACTATGTTCTGTTATGGGTATATATATATATATATATATATGTATATATATATATATATATATATTTGTACTAAGGACTTGGACTTCTCCAAGTAAATCCAGATATGAAGAGAATGATAGGAAATATTAAGGCCAAATAATAGGAAGGCAAGTTGAGGAACCTGGTGCTTTTTAGATTAATAAAGGAACACCTCAAGGTCAACCATTTGGTTTTCAGGTATTTGAAGACTTTCATGTGGAATGGCCATTAGCTTACTAGTTAGCTGGCTTACTGTGGATTTAAAAGCCTACCTGTAGCTCGTCCCTCAGTTTCTCAAATTGGACAATGATCTGACTAATCATATACTATATGACGCATCTTTCCATCAGTTGTGTCAAACCCAAATATAAATGGTGGCCAATAAACTGTATAGAATTATCTCTCCCTGCAAGCTGCATATTAACTTAGAAAACCACATATAAATGTTGCCTAGTGTTCCAAGGTCTTTTCATTTAATTTATTAAACATTTCCCAATTGTATTTTAATTTGCTTCATGTTGCACTCCAGTGTTAATGACTGTTGTGTCCTATAACCAACATATTTGATAACTCTGCTTTTATCAGATATTTGCATTGATTCCCTGTCAATTTCCTTTTTAATAATTTATTTCATTGCTTAATTTAGAAAAATTTTCCATAGTTGCAAGATTCATATTCTTTCCCTTCCATCACCCCATCCATCACCTATAGCCAACACAATTCCACTGAGTTATACATATGTCACTGATCAAGAACTATTTCTATATTATTGATATTTCTACTAGGGTGATGATTTAGAGTCTACATTCCTAATCATATCTCCATCAACCCATGTAATCAAGCAATTGTTTTTCTTCTGTGTTTCTGCTCCCACAGTTCTTTTTCTGAATGTGGATAGTATTCTTTCTCATAAGTCCCTCAGAAATGTTTTGGATTACTACATGGCTGCTAGTAGAGAATTCCATTACAATCAGTTGTACCACAGTGTATCCATCTCTGTTTACAATGTTCTTCTGGTTCTGTTCCTTTCACTCTTTATCAATTCCTAGAGGTAATTCTAGTTCACATGGAATTCCTCCAGATTCATTATTCCTTTTAACGCACTAGTACTCCATCACCAATAGTACTCCATCAACCAATAGATACCAAAATTCGTTTAGCCATTCCCCAATCAAATGGCATCCCCTCATTTTCCAATTTTTTTTGCTATCATAAAGAGTGAGGCTATAAATATTTTTGTACAAGTCTTTTTCCTTATTATCTCTTGGTGGTATCAACCCAGTAGTGGTATGGCTGTATAAAAGAGCAAGCAGTCTTTTAAAGCCCTTTGGGCATATTTCCAAATTGCCATCCAGAATGGTTGTATCAATTCACAAGTCCATCAACAATTCATTAGTGTCCTAATTTTGTCACATCCTCTCCAATCTTTTTTTTTAATTTTAAACATTATTTTATTCGGTCATTTCCAACATTATTCACTGGAGACAAAGAACATTTTCTTTTCCTCCCCGTCCCCCCTCCCACCACCTTTCCCTCTCCCATAGCCGACGCACAATTCTACTGGCTATCACATGTGTTCTTGACTTGAACCCATTTCCCTGTTGTTGGTATTTGCATTAGAGTGTTCATTTAGAGTCTCTCCTCAGTCATATCCCCTCCACCCCTGAAGTCAAGCAGTTGCTTTTCCTCCATGTTTTTACTCCCACAGTTTATCTTCTGCTTGTGGATAGTATTTTTTTTAGATCCCTGCAGATTGTTCAGGGACAATGCATTGCCACTAATAGAGAAGTCCATCACCTTCGATTGTACCACAATGTATCAGTCTCTGTGTATAATGATTTCCTGGTTCTGCTCCTTTCGCCCTGCATCACTTCCTGGAGGTTGTTCCAGTCTCTATGGAATTCCTCTACTTTATTATTCCTTTTAGCACAATAGTATTCCATCACAAACATATACCACAATTTGTTCAGCCATTCCCCAATTGATGGCATCCCCTCCTTTTCCAATTTTTGGCCACCACAAAGAGTGCAGCTATGAATTTTCTTGTACAAGTCTTTTTCCTTATTATCTCTTTGGGGTACAAACCCAGCAGTGCTATGGCTGGATCAAAGGGCATACAGTCTTTATCACCCTTTGGGCATAGTTCCAAATTGCCCTCCAGAATGATTGGATCAATTCACAACTCCACGAGCAATGAATTAGTGTCCCTACTTTGCCACATCCCCTCCAGCATTCATTACTTTCCATAGCTGTCATGTTAGCCAATCTGCTAGGTGTGAGGTGATACCTCAGAGTTGTTTTGATTTGCATCTCTCTGATTATAAGAGATGTAGAGCACTTTTTCATGTGCTTATTAATAGTTTTGATTTTTTTGGCTGAGAACTGCCTGTTCATGTCACTTGCCCATTTATCAATTGGAGAATGGCTTGATTTTTTGTACAATTGATTTAGTTCTTTGTAAATTTGAGTAATTAAACCTTCATCAGAAGTTTTTGTTATGAAGATTGTTTCCCAATTTGTTGCTTCCCTTCTGATTTTAGTTACATTGGTTTTGTTTGTACAAAAATTTTTAATTTGATGTAGTCAAAATTATTTATTTTACTTTTTGTGACTCTTTCTAAGTTTTGCTTGGTTTTAAAATCTTTCCCTTCCCAAAGTTCTGACATGTATACTATTCTGTGTTTGCCTAATTTACTTATAGTTTCCTTCTTTATGTTCAAGTCATTCACCCATTTTGAATTTATCTTGGTGTAGGGTGTGAGGTGTTGATCTATTCCTAATCTCTCCCATACTGTCTTCCAATTTTCCCAGCAGTTTTTATCGGATAGTGGATTTTTGTCCCAAAAGCTAGGATCTTTGGGCTTGTCATATACTGTCTTGCTGAGGTTGCTTGCCCCCAGTCTATTCCACTGATCCTCCTTTCTGTCTCTTAGCCAGTACCAAATTGTTTTGATGACCCCTGCTTTATAATATAGTCTGAGATCTGGGACTGCAAGGCCCCCTTCCTTTGTATTTTTTTCATTATTTCCCTGGATATCCTTGATCTTTTGTTCTTCCAAATGTACTTTGTTATGTTTTTTTCTAAATCAGTAAAAAAATATTTTGGAAGTTCCTCTCCAATCTTTATTACATTCCTTTGCTCTCATGTTAGCCAATCTGCTAGGTGTGAGTTGGTAACTCGGAGTTGTTTTGATTTGCATATTTCTTATTATAACGTGTTTTAAATCACGTTTCATCTTCTTATTGATACTTTGATTTCTTAATCTGAAAATTATCTCTTCATGTCCATTGCTCAGTCATCATTTGAGGAATAGCTTGATTTATTTTTTGCACAATTGATTTAGCTCCTTATATATTTGAGTAATTAGACCTTTGTAAGAGGTTTTTGTTAAAAACATTTTTCCCAATTTGTTGCTTCCCTTATAATTTTGGTTGCATTGGATTTCATTGTACAAAACTGGTTTAATTTAATGTAATCAAAATTATTCATTAAACATTTTATAATTTATTCTTCCTATCGCTTGATCTTGAAATCTTTCCTTTCCCAACAATCTGAGATGTATACTATTCTGTGTTCACCTAATTTACTTATAGTTTCCTTCTTTATCTTCAAGTCATTCAACCATTCTGAGTTTATCTTGGTGTAGGGTATGAGACATTTATCTAAACCTAATCTCACCCATATTAACCATACTGTTTCTCTATTTTCCCAGCAGTTTTTGTCAAATAGTAGATTTTTGTCCCAAGGGCTGGAATCTTTGTGTTTAATCATACACTGTCTTGCTGAGGTCATTTACCCCAAGTCTATTCCAATGATCCTCCCTTCTGTCTCTTAGCCAGTACCATATTATTTTGATGACCACTCCTTTATAGTACATTTTAAGATCTGGTACTGCTATGTCCTCCATCCTTCACATTTTTTCATTATTTCCCATGGTATTCTTGATATCTTGTTCTTCCAAATAACTTTTGTTGAAGTTTTTTTTTCCTAATTCAGTAAAAAAAAAGTTTCTTGGTATTTTGATAGGTATGGCACTAAATAAGAAAATTAATTTCTGTAGGATTGTCATTGTTATTATGTTAGCTTGTCCTACCCATGAGTAATTCATGTTTTTTTGTCAAATGTTTAAATCTAGTTTTAATAGTGTGGAAAGTGTTTTGTAGTTGTGTTCATATAATTCCTATGTTTATCTAGGCAGTTAGATTCCTAAGTATTTTATATTGTCTAGGTTGATTTTAAATGGAATTTCTCTTTCTAACTCTTGCTGCTGAGATGTGTTAGAAGCATATAAAAATGCTGATGACTTATGAAGGTTTATTTTGTATCCTTCAACTTTGCTAAAGTTGCTGATTCTCTAGTATTCTTTAAGTAGTCCATCATATCATCTGCAAAGAGTGATAACTTGACCTTCTCATTGCCTATTTTAATCCCTTTAATTGCTTTTTCTTCTCTAATTTCTACTGCTAGCATTTCTTGTACCATGTTAAATAATAGTGGAGATAATGGACTTCCTTGTTTCACTTTTATCTTATTAGGAAAGCTTCTAATTTATCTCCATTGCAGATGATGCTTGCTGATGGTTTTAAATATATACTCTTTTTCATTTTTTAGGAAAGTGCCATTAATTCTTATACTTTCTAGTGTTTTCATGACGAATGAGGGTTGTATTTTTTCAAAGGCTTTTTTTTTTGCATCTATTGAGATAATCATGTGATATTTGTTGGTTTATTTGTTGATATGATCAATTACATGGATGGTTTTCCTAATAGTGAACCATTCTTGCATCCCTGGTATAAATTCCACTTGATCATAATGAATAACCCTGGTGATTACTTACTTGCTGGAGTCTATTTGTTAGTATCCTATTTAAGATTTTTACATCTATGTCAATTAAGAATATTGGTCTGTAGTTCTCTTTCTATGTTTTTGATCTGCATGATTTTGGAATGAGTATCATATTTGTATCATAAAAGGAATTTTGGAAGAACTCCTATTTTGCCTATTTTAACAAATATTTTGTGTAGTATTGGGATTAGTTGTTATTTAAAATTTGATAGAACTCACTTGCGAATCCATCTGATGCTGGGGATTTTTTCTTAGGGAGTTATTTGATGACTTGTTCATTTTTTTCCTTACATATGATTATTGAAGTATTCTATTTCTTCTTTTATTAATCTAGGCAATTTATACTTTTATAAATATTCATTCATATCAAGTAAATTGCTGTATTTTTTGCCATAGAATTGAGCAAAATAGTTTTTAATGATTACCTTAATTTCCTCTTCATTAGAGGTGAGGTTCCCCTTTTCATCATTGGTATTATTAATTTGATTTTCTTCTTTCCTTTTTTATTAGATTAACTAGGGCCAAACCTTTTGAGGGTAGCCATTAGGTTGTTGTTGACCCCCGGTGAACTAGGGCTTTGCTCACCCAGCATGTAAAGACTGTTTCGGCGGAACAGGTGGAAGAAACCAACAAGAAGGTTCAATGGCTGAGATGGCAATACAGCAAGACACTGTGGAGTACTTAGGGCATGTTGTAGCACAAAGGACAACACGGCCACCCAATGCAGCTGAAGAAGTCTCCAGGTGTAATGATTTTCGTGCAACTGGACCCAGGCTTCCAATGCCAAGAGAGTGGGACTGTCCCTGTGCATCTACTTTTCCACTTAAATCTCTTTCATGCACAAGTATCTTGTGCACGTGCACAAAGACATTCGTCATTCTCCTCTTCCAAGAGACTACTACTAACTAGTACTTTAGTCTATTTTATTTGTTTTCTCAAAGTATCAGCTTCTAGTCTTATTTATTAATTTGATAGTTCTTTCACTTTCAGTTTTATAAATTTCTCCTTTAATTTTTAGGATCTCTAATTTAGTTTTCATCTGGGCATTTTTAATTTGTTCCCTTTCTAGTTTTTTTTTTAATTTGCATGCCCAATACATCTACCCTCCCTAATCTGTTAATATATGAACTCAAGGATATAAATATCCCCCTGAGTACTGCTTTGGCTGCATCTCATAGATTTTGAAAGGATGTCTCACCATTGTCCCTATGACTTGTTCTTTAAATAACAGATTTTGGAGAATCATATTATTTAATTTCTAATTCATTTTTGATTTGCCTCTCCATGTACCCTTAATATTATTTTTATTGTGTTATGATCTGAATAGGTTGCATCTATTATTTCTGCTCTTTTGTACTTGTTTGCTATATTTTTATGCCCTAGTGAATGTAATATGTGTAGCTGAAAAGAAGGTGTATTCCCTTTTGTCTCTATTTTTCTCTATATATCTAATAACTAATTTTCTGAGATTTCATTCACATCTCTTACCTCATTCTTATTTATTTTTTGGTTCAATTTATCTAAATATGATAGAGGAAGGTTCATTTCTACCACTAGTGTAGTTTTACTATTTATTTCCTCTTGGAGCTCCACTAGTTTCTCCTTTAGAAATTTGGATGCTATACCATTTGGCACATACTTGTTGAGTACTGATATTTCCTCATTGACTACATTGTCTTTTATCAGGATGTAATTACCTTCCCTATATTTTTTAACTAGATCTATTTTAACTTTGGCTTAGTCAGATTTCATGATTGCAACTCCTACCTTCTCTTTCTCAGTTGAAGCTCATTAGATTTTGTGCTAGCCTTTTACCTTTACAATGTGTGTGTGTCTACCTGCCTCCTTCATTTCTTTGTCTCATATTCTAGGCAGTTTATTTTTGTTAAAATTTGTCCATTTCACTTATTTTTATTGAAATATAATTGATTAAAATAATCCTTTCAATTCTTTTACTTTTATCCTCATTTAGTTGTATCAATCTCTTTATCTTTAATTCTAGTGATATACTTTGCTTGTCTCTCTTTTTAAAATCATATTAACCATTGATTTATCTATTTTGTAGATTTTTTTTTCACAAAAAAGCTCTCTAGATCTATTTATTAATTCTGAGATTTTCTCATGTTCAATTTTTTTTATCTCACCTTTAATTTTTAGGAAT
Organism: Monodelphis domestica; assembly: GCF_027887165.1. Taxonomy (NCBI): domain Eukaryota; kingdom Metazoa; phylum Chordata; class Mammalia; order Didelphimorphia; family Didelphidae; genus Monodelphis; species Monodelphis domestica. Next base: position 440,172,502 of record NC_077230.1, read on the forward strand.
TCTAATCTGATGTTTAGTTGGGAATTTTTTATTTGTCCCTTTTCTAAATTTTTTATTACATTTCCAATTCATTGATCTCTTCTTTCTCTATTTTATTAATATAGCATTCTGAAATACAATTTTTCCTCTAATTACTGCTTTTGCTGTATTCCATACATTCTGTTATATTATCTCACAATTACAATTCTCTTTAATGAAAGTATTGTATCTATGACTTGTTCTTTTAAGCACACATTTCTTAAGAGTAAGTTACTTAGTCTCCAATAAACTTTTACTTTATGTTTCCATGGTCATTTATTACATACAATTTTATTACATTATGATCTGAAAAGTATGCATGCAATATTTCTGCTTTTTACAATTAACTATAATATTTTTGTACCCTAATATATATGTTGTTCCATTTTTGTAAAGGTTACCTCTACTGCTGAGAAAACATAAAACTTTCTAGTTCCATTCAATTCTATCCAAATAATCTATCCCATTTAATGTATCTAAAATTCTTGAATCTCATTGAATATTTTTTGTTGTTGTTAATTTATCTAGATGTGAAAGGGGAAATTGAAGTCACTCACTATTACTGTTTTAGAATCTATTTCTATAATATATAATACATAGCTTTTCCTTGAAAAAATTGGATGTTATAAATTTCATGTAATTTTAATATTGATAATGTCCCCTTAAATTTGATATATTTTAACCTAATATTGTTGTCATTTATTTATTTTAATTATATCATTTTAATTTTAATTTTGGCAGAGATCATGATTGCTACTCCTGCTTATTTTGTGTCAACTGAGGCACAGTATATTCTAATCCAGCCCTTTATTTTTTTCTCTGTATGTCTCTAATTTTGAAATGTGTTTCTTGAAAAAGTATAGTATTGGATTTGTTTTTTTTTTATCCTTTCTGCTACTTCTTTCTGGTGTATGAATGAATCCATCCCATTCATAATGAAAGTTAAAATTAGTTGTGTATTTCTTTTAATTCTAGTTTTCCTCACTTTTTATCTTTCTCTTCTTCTCCTTTTACTGTTCCCCTCCTCAGATATCAAATTTCTTCTATCCATTACCATTCTAATTTGTACTCCTTCTTAGAATCCCTATCATTCACTTGGAGTTCTTGCCACCTAGTTCAAAATCAACCCACCCTTTTATAAGATTTCATTCCTTGTCTCTTTCCCCTTACTTCCTACTTCTGATTCTATTCCCCCTTCCAAAAGTCTCACTATTATCCTACAATCCTTCTCTTTACTTTCTTATCTGGCTGAGAGTGACACTCCCTTATCCCCTTAACTTACGCTCCTATTTCTTGAAATGTATTCTCTTATAGGAATCCCTCCACTTTCTTATCCCCTAACACTCCTTTCCCTTAATCTACATATTTTTCCCTTAATCCTTTAGTCTCTCAAGGGGACTCAATCTATCCTTTGTACTATCCCCCTCTATACACTAAAAGATGTTTATCTTTATTGTTATATATATATTGTTCCTTCTTTAACCCAGATCTGATAAGAATAGAATTCTAGAGCTACCTGCAGTCCACCACTTCCTCACCTTCTCTGGGACAGTTCTTCCTCTTCTGTCTGTTTTATATGAGATAATTGTTCCATTTTACATCTTTCTATCCTGTTTTATTGTTCTATTTAGCTCATTCCATAACAATCAACTTGACTTCAAGTCTTTGGTCCCTGAATTTGTACTGAAGAGAAATCACAGGGATGTGAGGAAGTCTTTATTCCCAACTCATTTTTTCTGCACAACAAAGAAAATACTGGAGAGAAATAAAATTAATATGATGTTCATATGAAATTTTAATGCCTATAGAGAAGCAGCCCAAATCAGAGAATTCTTCTTGAAATTTAATTGTAGGTTTATAATAGAATGAAGAAAGCATTTCTTAGAATTTTTCAGTTATGGACAAGAGAGTCAAGGAAGTAACGTTTTCACAAGCTACATTGTTTGTTTGATTTAAAGGTAATATTAACCTTGTTCATCTAAGTTTTTTCCAGATTCCAGAATACAAGATTGCATTTTAGCAAAAAAAATCACAAGCCTGTTATTTAATAAATGATAGATTGCATAAGACTCAGTTGCTTACTTTTAATATGATGATGTAGACCAAAGAATACATAGAGATACAGTGATATATTTATGTCAACTATGTGAATCATCAATTAGCTGGGTTAGGAAATTTACCTCTTAATGGGAATTTCCTCAAAGGTGCTCAAATCACATTATGTAGTTTATTTATTATAAGCATTTTTCCATTTCACTTTTGCACTTAAATTTTTGGCATATAATTTATCAAACCAATAATCATTTTTTAGTTTCATCTTCATTTTGTTGCATTTCCAATATCTGCATCATTAATACTAGTAATATAGTTTGCTTTTCTCTCTTTTTAAAAATCATATTTACCAGTAAATTATCCATTTTGTTGATTTTTTAAACAAAAATGCTCTAGATCTATTAATTAATTCTATGGTTTTACCCCATTCAAAATTTTTAATCTCATCTTTAATTCTTAGGATTTCTAATTTGCTGTTTAGTTGGGAATTTTTAATAAGTTATTTCTCCAGTTTTTTTTATTACATTTCCAATTTATTGATCTGTTCTTTCTCTATTTTATTAGTATAGCAATCAGAAATACAATTTTTCTTTAATTACTGCTTTTGCTGTATTCCATACATTCTGTTATATTATCTCACAATTATAATTCTCTTTAATGAAAGTATTGTATCCATGACTTGTTCTTTAAAGCACTCTTTCTTTAAGATTAAATTATTTAGTCTCCAATAAATTTTTACTGTATGTTTCCATGGTCCTTTACTATATACAATTTTATTACATTATGTTCTGAAAAGAATGCATTCTGACATGTCTCCTTTCTACAGTTAACTATAATATTTCCATGCCCTAATATCTAAACCATTTTTGTAAAGGTCACCACTACTGCTGAAAAAACACACTCCTTTCTATTTCTATTAAATTCTCTACAAATAATCTATTCTATTTAACTTATCTAAGATTCTCAAATCTCCTTGAATTCTTTATTATTATTTGTTATATTCATCTAGTTCTGAAAGGGGAAAATTGAAGTCCCTCAATATTTTTGTTTGATAATCCTTTTCCATCTATAACATTTAACTTTTCCTTTAAAAATGTGGATGCTATAAATAACATGTATATAGTTTTAATATTGTTAATGCTTCATTATAGTTGATATCTTTTAACATAATATAGTTGCCCTGCTTATCTCATTTAATTATAACTAATTTAACTTTAATTTTGGCAGAGATCATGATTGCTACCCCTGCTTATTTTGTATCAACTGAAGCATAGTATGTTCTACTCCAGCCTTTTATTTTTTTTTCCTTTGTTTGTCTCTAATTTTGAAGTGTGTTTCTTGAAAAAGTATAGTATTGGATTTGGGTTTTTGATCCATTGGCTCTTCTTTCTGATGTATGGATAAATTCATCCCATTCATTATCAAAGTTAAAATTAGTTGTTTATTTTTCTTCATTCTAACTTTCTTTACTGTTTATCTTTATCTTCCTCTCCTTTACTGTATTCATCCTCAGATATCCAATTTCTTCTATCCATTACCACTCCAATTTGTGCTCCTTCTTAGAATCCCTACCTAATTGCCTGGAGTTGTAGCTTCCTCATTCAAAATCACCCACTCTTTTCATAAGAGTCTTTCCCTTGTCCCTTGTCCCTTCCCCCTTACTTACTACTTCTGATTCTATTCCTCCCTTCCAAGAATCTCATCTTTATCCTCCCAACCTACCCCTTGTTTTCTTGATATGAATTTTCTTCTAAAAATCCCTCTTTTTTCTTATTCAGAGAGACACTCCCTTATCCCCTTAATCTGTCCTCCTATTTCTTGATATGTATTCTCTTATAGAAATCCCTCCATTGTCTTATCCCCTTACACCTCTTTACCTTCTACTTATTCACATAGTTGACTTAAATATATCACTGTATCTCCAGATATACTTTGGTCCACATAATTATATTAAAAGTGATCATATACAACTAAGTACTAAACAATCTATAATTAATTAAATATCTAGGTGGTGTTTTTTATTAACTAAAAAACAGTTTATTCTGGAATATGGGGAAAAACTTTGATGAACAAGATTAATACTACCTTTAAATAGAAGAAACAATATAGCCAGTAAAAATGTCACTTCCTTGACTCTATTGTCCTTAAGAGAAAAAAATTCTAATACTTTCTTCATTTTATTATATCCCTACAATTAATTTTCAAGAAGAATTCTCTTATATGGGAAGAAATATATTCTCAATTGTCATTAAGACTTTCATTAGAAGATTATATTAATTTAATTACTTTACAGGATTTTCTCCGTTGTGTAGGAAAAATGTTTTGAAAAAAGACTTCCTCATATTCATAATATATTTTTAATTTTGTTTCAGTATAAATTCATTTGTAACAATCAATACACAAGTGCCAAACAACAAACTGACAAAACACCCCAAAATGCATCTTCATATGAGTTTTTCTTTTCCTTAAGGATGAACATGGTTGAAAATCCCTGAGAAAGAATTACCATTTATGTTTTATTTCTCAATGAAAGGGTTCTTGTCATTAATATCCTTATAGCATCTTTTATCTGCTTATTCCTTAGACTGTATATAATGGGGTTCAGAAAGGGTGGAATTACGGTATAAAATACAGAAAGAATTATATCGTTAAAAGACCCAGAATCTGAAGGTGGTTGGAAATATACATAAGAGCCTGAAATAACAAATAAAGAAACCACACTGATGTGGGGGATGCAGGTCGAGAAGGCTTTTTTCTGGTCTTCTTTCAGTGGAAACTTGAGCACGGTGGAAAATATACCAACATAAGATGCAGTGATGAAGGCATAACAGCCAGCACCAATCACCAGTTCACAAACAATTAAGGATAACTTATTGCTAAAAGTGTCTGAGCAGGAGATCCTTAGCAGAGAGGGGATGTCACAGAAGAACTGATGGACCAAATTGGATTGGCAGAAAGACAAGCGAAATGTGTAACCAGTGTGGAAAGCTGCGTACACAAGGCCAGTCAACAAGCAGGTTATTGTCATCTGCAGGCAGACTTGGGGACTCATGATCACTGGGTAGTGCAGAGGGTGGCAGATGGCCACATAACGGTCACAAGCCATGACGGTGAGCAAAATAAACTCTACATATCCCATGAAAACCACTAGGAATACCTGAGCTGCACAGCCTGTAACTGAAATAATCCTGTTGTTCACCAGAGAGTTAACAGATGCTTGAGGAGCAGTTATTGAGAGGTAGCAGGCATCCACCATGGACAGATTCCTCAGGAAAAAGTACATGGGGGTGTGGAGTCTCCTGTCAATGGTGGTGATGATGACAATGAGGAGATTCCCCATCAGGCCTGCAGAGTAGATGAGAAACAGAAGCAAAGAATAGAAGATCTGGAGCTCTCGGATGTCAGAAAACCCCATGAGCAGAAACTCAGTTGCACTGGTGAAATTGGACATTTTCAGACTTGTTCATGGAGGGACTGACCTAGGTAGGACAAGGAGAAATCAGTCCGTCCATCGATCAGCAAATATTAAGGACATCCTTGAGATTTTGACAGTCAGCATGACCTGTGCTCTGTTTTAATTGTTTGCCCTTGAAGAAGTTAAATGACTTCTTAAGGAAAATCTCTAAGACTTATAGAAGTGATGCAGACATGAACTGTTTAAGGAATTTCTATTCCTGAGAATTTAATATATTAAACCTATAAACAAAGTAATCTTTCTAGGGACCTTATGCTGGTTTCCTTTTATCTTATATTTTATTGATTACTTATGAGTGAATAATCATTGCAGAGAATTTGACCTGGGTCAGAAACCAACAATGAAAATTATTGATTTTTTTATTTTTTATACCTTCGGGAGTAGCCTTTGCCTCTCCCCACGTTCATTTCCTGACCATTTCATCTTTCTTTTAATAGGTAAGAACAGTATAGAAGAGAAAGCCTGAAACATATTAAGAATTAGTTTCAAATATTGTGGTTCTGGTAGTGGAGAAGGAGACTAAATCTTTTCCTCCTCCCACTATCCTCTACACATGCTCCCAATGACTGGTGGAAAAAATAGAAGTAAATGGTTGTGATATATTCAATAGTATTTTACTGTATCCAGGTGCTGGAGGATGATGAAGGCTGCTGTCTCAGCCTGATATCTCTCTGCTTTTCTGAATACTCTCACTTCATCTAATTTGAATGATAGCTGCTCATCTGCTTTTCTCATCTTATCAGCTCAATTGTCTTCCATTAACAGCCATTAAGTAATCAGCATGAGTGGATATCATTCCCAGACTGACCCTTGGCTGGGGGGAAACTGACCTGCAACTCCATTTCCCAAACTTACATGGGCATAGAAGCCTCTTTCAAGTTTAAACAACCAAGCTTTTCAGACAGTCTAACCTGATATTTATTGGACATTAATTCTCCAATAAAACACTATGAAAAAGAATTCAGCTGGTTTCAAAACAGGAGGGATTCAAACACATCTGGATCTAGATATAAAAATACAATTAGATATAATATAAATGACAATTTTCAAAAAATTATAGCCGTAAACTTTGTCCCACATTCTTCCTCCTTAGTCACCATTGAGGTGACCGAAAGAAAATGAAGTATTGTCTGTATAGTCATGCAAAAACTATTCCCATATTAGTTAGAAGAGGTATAAAGCAAAAGAAAGAAAGAAAGAAAGAAAGAAAGAAAGAAAGAAAGAAAGAAAGAAAGAAAGAAAGAAAGAAAGAAAGAAAGAAAGAAAGAAAGAAAGAAAGAAAGAAAGAAAGAAAGAAAGAAAGAAAGAAAGAAAGAAAGAAAGAAGGAAGGAAGGAAGGAAGGAAGGAAGGAAGGAAGGAAGGAAGGAAGGAAGGAAGGAAGGAAGGAAGGAAGGAAGGAAGGAAGGAAGGAAGGAAGGAAGGAAGGAAGGAAGGAAGGAAGGAAGGAAGGAAGAGAGAAAGAGAGAAAGAGAGAAAGAATGAAAGAAAGAAAGAAAGAAAGAAAGAAAGAAAGAAAGAAAGAAAGAAAGAAAGAAAGAAAAAGGAAGGAAGGAAGGAAGGAAGGAAGGAAGGAAGGAAGGAAGGAAGGAAGGAAGGAAGGAAGGAAGGAAGGAAGGAAGGAAGGAAGGAAGGAAATTATATTACTTACTGTATCTTAATTTGGACACAGCTACAGGGCTCCATGCTGTTAACTCATCTAACATGATTTTCTTTAAGAAATGTTATTATTGAATTCCTCTGGCATGGTAAAGAACTCAAGAATTTCTCTAACTGAGGCTGCATCAGCAGACCATCATAAAAATTACATTGTTCAATGGACCTCATAATTCTATTCAGCTGGTTTGGGAAGTAATCCTCTCACTTGCAATCATCCCTATTATATTTGTAGTTTCCATTAAATAACAAGTTTAATGTAGTAGCCCCAATAGACATATTTTACCTTTGTAGAAATTCCCTGAGTTGCCTTTGGGACAGAGTCCCTGATGTCCAGGAAAATTCAGAGCCAGAGATGATAGCACTGAGGCAATTATTTCTGGGTTGGGAAGGACATGTTGCCAAATTAAGTCCTTTTAGAAGAACTGCATTTGGAATTCTAGAGACATTAATTATTGCATATATGTATAAATATATTTTATGACTAAGGAAATCATTATCTCGGATTCCTTACAAGGAAGAGAAGTCCCATTCACCCATTACTTAAAAGCTTCCAAATGAGAAATTCAAGGGTCTTTGGCAGTTTTTTGACTCATTAGCTCTGCTGGCGCAAATACACAATGGCTCAGGTCTGACTGACATAGAGATGAGAGAACTTGTGAAATGTTTTCAAATGTATTTTACTTTTTGCATCACATTTTTGCCTTCTCATAAAAAAGAGGGTTACTAAGGAAATCTACCAATAAAGTAAAGATATATGACAGATTATATGACATTTTAACCCCACACTCCCAATTGTACCACTCTGAAGAAAATGTTATGTCTCAGAATATTTGGTTTGTGTGATCATTTAGCCTTATTTTTACTTATATCCATTACTTGACTTCAAAGCAAAATAATATTTTCTTACATTAACATAACAGATTATTCAGCTACTTTTCTCAATTTTGATGATGACAAAAAGGGTTTCTATGAATATTTTAAATCTATGGGTGGGGGCAGCTGGGTAGCTCAGTGGATTGAGAGCCAGGCCTAGAGACAGGAGGTCCTAGGTTCAAATCTGGCCTCAGACACTTCCCAGCTGTGTGACCCTGGGCAAGTCACTTGACCCCCATTGCCTAGCCTTTACCACTCTTCTGCCTTGAAGCCAATACACAATATTGACTCCAAGACAGAAGGTAAGGGTTAAAAAAATTAAATCTATGATACCTTCATTTCTTTGATTGATCTCTTTGTTTTATGTATTAAGAATCTAGCAATTTTACACATGATCTAATTTTTTTCCTGGAAATTCTATAATAATTTTAAAAAAGATTGGTTACATTAGCATCACCAACTAAGATTTTTTTAAAAGCACAGACTTTCCAGTATTAATTGTTATTATCTTTTATAAAACAAAACAATTCATATCTTTTTTTTAATTATCCATATGGTATATGTGATTTTGGGAAATTTACTTTAACTCTCAGTAACCAAGAAGCTCTCTTAAAAGTGAAAATTGTAAGGAAGAGGCTGACTAGGATTAGTAGAAGGAATTTCCATAAATCAGCATCCTCTCAACCAATAAAATTAAAGGTCCATTCTGTTGCTATCCTTATGACTGAAAATTGTCAGATTTTAAGATGTGGAATCATACTTGGTATTATTTTTCACATACCTATTGATAGGTGACATGAAATCTTTGGGAATCTATTTATTCCTATCATTGACCTCAGATGACTATTAATTAATTAAAACATATCTGGAATACTATGTTCTGTTCTGGATATATATATATGTATATTTATGTACTAAGGACATGGACTTGTCCAAGTAAATCCAGAGATGAAAGGGATGATAGGAAATGCTCAGGTCAAGTAATATAAAGGCAAATTAAGGAAAATGGTCATTTTAGATTAATAAAGGAAAACCTCAAGGTCAGTCATTTGGTTTTCAGGTACTTGAAGACTTTCATGTGGAAGGGCCATCAGTTCACTAGTTAGTTGTCTTAGGGTGGATTAAAAAATCCTACCTGTAGCTAGTCCTTCAGTCTCTCAAATTTCACAATGATCTAACTAATCATATACTAAGGGATGCTTCATTCTATCAGTGGTGTCAAACCCCAATAGAAATCATGGCCAGTAAACTCTACAGAAGGATCTCTCCCTGCAAGCTGCACATTGACTTAGAAAACCACGTGCAAATGTTTCCTTGTGTTGCAGGGACTTTTCATTTATTTTATTAAACATTTCTCAATTGCAATTTGATTTGCTTCCTGTGGAACTCCAGTGTTAATGACCATTATTGTCTTACATCTTCATATTTGAGAACTCTGCTTCTTATTAGTATTTGCATTGATTCCCTGTCAATTTCCAATGTCAAACTTTCATGCAGTGTCCAATCTGTTGCTGATCTTAGTCCAGCTGTATTGAATTTATTTATAAGCAAAGGCAGGACTATTTGAATATCCACATGTCACCCTACCACACCTAATGTAACTGCTAAGATCTGCTAACTTAATATAATTAACGTATCAATGAAAAAAATCTCAATCATAGCGTGCAGTGTAAGTCACTCCATCAAGCCTATTCTTTTGACTAAAGATGAAAAGTCTTCAGAACTGGTGTGACTTTGCACCAGAATGGTAGTTGTAGTCCTAAGAAAATTTGTTCACATCCTTCGGGGTACCTACAAAATATCAAACCAGTTTGGAATCAGATTGATTCCAAAAATGTAAATGTATGTGGAATTCAATAAAATCCATGAGGAAGAACTAACATTGTTGGGGATAGGGTAAGAGATCCCTTGGTTTGGAACTTGGACTGGCTCTTTCCCCCTCCCTCCTATTGCCCAGAGGAAAACCATGTGTTTTCTAAAAGGAGGGGAGAATTTTTAGACTTTCCATCTTTCCATGGAAATGATAGCATTTGCTCCAGATCATCTGATTGTAATATCGATGTTAGATAATCAAGCATAGACCTACATGAATATGCATGAAGTTAAAAAAATTATAGCAAAGAAGGTACAGCCTGCCTTAGAGAACTTTGCTAGACATTTAGACAGTGGGTGAAAAGGTCTTCTGACAACTATGAATGTTAAAAACTGTAAATGCCAAAACTTGTAAAGGTTTTTGGCCAAAACTGTAAGGATAATTTTAGTCTTCTGACTTAAAATCTAAAATAAGTGGCTGCCCCATGAGAAATTCCCAAATATGAAAATATTACCCAAGTCAGCTGGGATTTTATGGAGATTTTAATTAATAAAGAGAGAAAGAATTAAGGGAAGGAGAGAGAGAGAATTAATTTAAATTACTCTGACTGAGCCTAAGGGAAAGTGAGTCAGTCTTTATCACTCACCATAGGTCCCTCTCCAAGCTGGGTTCTTCCACTCTGAACTGAATTTACTCTCCATACTGAATTCAATTGCATACTCCAATCAAGAATCCTGAACTTGATCCTTTCACCTCCTTTTAAAGAGATTTTCCTCTTATGTCACCTCCCCTAAATTTTCACATGTACCAATCATAATAGACACTTTCCCCCAGGACTGTCCATTCTTATTTTTAACCTGCTTTGTTTTTGACCTTCTCCTGTTAGGTTATATTTTCTGAGTACTTCACACCTCTTTTGTTAAGCTTGCCTTCTGTGAGTTACTTGACCTTTTGTGATTAATTTAACCTTTATGGGTACTTAACACCTTTTTCTATTAGATCTAAAAATAGACCTAACTTAAGGTTCTAGGTTTACTTTAAGGTATGAGTTAGGGACTTTCATTGTTCAATCAGGAGTTTACAACTTTATCTTCTCCTAAAGCACTGTCTGAGTAGGGTGGAGTAACTTTAAAAGTTCCCAATACATTCCTGGTCAAGTATCTCCATTGTTACAATAGGGGAATAGATTAACCAAATCTTTTAAAGTATAGTCTGAGCAGTTTTAAGATTCACACAACCAGGAGCTAGATGTGCCCCCATGTGCCCCATGTTTGCTTCAGCAGACTCTCACAGGGATTCTGATTTTACTTCTGGCAGAGAAGAAGAGCTTGAGCATGTTAAGGGGTCCTCCTTTAGTAAACTTATGCAAAGGCATGGATGAGAATCCCATATGAGTATCTGGTTTTCATGGGCTACAACTCTTTTGTGTTGTTTTAGGAAATTTCTAAATTAATGATATCACAGATTTATTTACAAATTTGGACTCATATTAGAAAGAGATATTTGGGGCATAAAAAGCAATCTCATATGTTTTTAAAATGATCTACTATATATTTGTATTTGTTATTAATGAGTCATCCTAATGATGTACCTTTAAAAGGTTTTTTTTTCCAGGAATAGTTTCCCAATTACATATAAAAATAATATATTACTTTCTTTTTTTAAATGTTTTCAGTTCCAAATTCACTCTCTCCTCATTCCCCCTTATCCTCATTATCCAAAAATGACAAGCAAAAAAGGTATACCTATACTTATGTGATTGTACAAAACATTTATTTCCATATTATTTATGTTGTGGAAAAAACATATCAAAAACAGGAAAATAAAGTGAAAATGGCATACTTCAATATACATTTATATTCCATTAATTCTATCTGTGGCCATGCATAGCCTTTTTTCATCATGAGTCTTTCGATGTTGTCTTGGAAGAATGTATTGCTGGGAATATCTAATTCATAGTTGATCATCAAAACATTGGTATTACTGGATATAATGTTCTGGATTTACTCATTTCACTTTGAAACTAATTATGTACATCTTTCAAAGTTTTTCTGAAGTCATTTTTATCATTTCTTATATCAATGTAATTTTACATCATTATCATATATGTAGCATAGCAGGTATATTATCATCTTGAAAATTATTATTGGTGTATTGATATTGGATCTTATGTATTCATACACCACACTCATGGTCATGGTACTTCTTGATTATTGTATTTCAAAATCTTCAGTCTAAAGGACAAAAAAATTCCTGAGCAGTTCATTAGGTGTCACAGGGTCCTGGCTCCTCCCTTCTCAGATTACTCTCCATAGAAAGTCACATGTATGACTACCCTCCTCCTCTATGATTACGTGGTTGTCAATTGCGCCAATGTTAAATCACATGTCATGTCAATTGTCTAGATCTCACTTAATTTGTGTGAAAAGTGTTTTGTGGTTTTGTTCCTACAATACTGAGATTTGTCTTGGCAGGTAGAACCCCATGCCCCAGCCAGGAATTTTATTTGTCTAGAGCTATTTCCAATGAAATTCTATTCTATTCCTGTGGTGGACTTTGTTGATAATATTTTATGTTGATTTACATGTTGCAATTTGGCTAAAATTAATAGTGAATGAAATTAATGGTTTAGGTGATTTTATAGACTTATTTAAATATATCAACAGAACAAGCCAGCAAAGAACTCCCTAAGAAAAAAATCCCCTGGGGCTGGATGGATTCACAAATGAATTCTATCAAATAGTCAAAGAACAACTAATCCCAATATTATATGAACTATTTGACAGAGTATGCCAAGAAGGAGTTCTACCAAATTCATTTTATGACACAAACATGGTACTGATCCTAAAGCCAGGCAGGTCAAAAACAGAGAAAGAAAACTATAGACCAATCTCCCTAATGAATATAGATGCAAAAACATAAAATAGGATACTAGCAAAAAGATTCCAGCAAGTCATAACAAGGGTTATTCATTGTGACCGGGTAGGATTCATACAAGGAATGCAAGGATGGTTCAATATTAGGAAAACCATCCACATAATTGACCATATTAACAAGAAACTGACAAAAACCACATGGTTATCTCAATAGATGCAGAAAAAGCATTTGATAAAGTAAAACACCTATTCCTATTGAAAACACCAGAAAGTATAGGAACAGAAGGGCCTTTCCTAAAAATAATAAACAGTATATATCTAAAACCATCAGCAAACATCGGCAATGGGGATAAATTAGAAGCCTTCCAATAAGATCAGGAGTGAAACAAGGATGCCCATTATCACCTCTACTATTTGACATTGTACTAGAAACACTAGCAGTAGCAAGTAGAGAAGAAAAAGAAATCGAAGGTATTAAAATTGGCAATAAAGAGACCAAGCTATCACTCTTTGTGGCTGATGTGATGGTTTACTTAAGGAACCCTAGAGAATCAGGCAAAAAGCTAGTTAAAACAATCAACAATTTTAGCAAAGTAGCAGGATAGAAAATAAACCTGCATACGTCATCAGCATTTCTACATATCTCCAACCCATTTCTTCAGAAAGAATTAGAAAGAGAAATTCCATTCAAAATCACCCTAGACAAAATAAAATACTTAGGAATCTATCTGCTGAGACAAACACAGGAACTATACTAACACAACTACAAAACTCTCTCCATGCAATTAAAACTAGATCTAAAGAATTGGAAAAAAATGTTGATTACTCATTGGTGGGATGAGCTAATATAATAAAAATTATAATCCTACCCAAACTAATTTACTTATTTAGTGTCATACTCATTGAACTACCAAAAACATTTTTACTGAATTAGAAAAAAACATAACAAAGTTCTTTTGGAAGAACAAAAGATCAAGGATATCCAGGGAAATCACAAAAAAAAAAATGCAAAGGAAGGTGTACCTGCAGTCCCAGATCTCAAATTATATTATAAAACAGTGTTATCAAAATAATTTGGTACTGGCTAAGAAACAGAAAAGAGGATCAGTGGAATAGACATGGGGTAAATGACCTCAGCAAAATAGTCTATGATAAACCCAACAATCCCAGTTTTCGGGACCAAAATCAACTTTTTGATAAAAACTGCTGGGAAAATTGGAAGACAGAGTGGGAGATATTAGGTTTGGATCAACATCTCACAACCTACATCAAGATAAACTCAGAATGGGTGAATGACCTGAATATAAAGAAGGAACTATGAGCAAATTAGACGAACACAGAATAATATACTTGTCAGATATTTGGGAAAGGAAAGAATTTAAAACCAAGCAAGAGCTAGAAAAAAGCACAAAATGTAAAATCAATAATTTTGATTACATCAAATTAAAAAGTCTTTGTACAAACAAAACTAATGCATCCAAAATTAGAAGGAAAGCAACAAATTGGGAAACAATTTCATTACAAAAACCTCTGACAAAGGTCTGATTACTCAAATTTATGAAGACCAAAACAAGTAGTACAAAAAATCAAACCATTCTCCAATTGAAAAATGGGCAGGGGACATGAACAGGCAATTTTCAGTTAAAAAATTTAAAACTATTATTAGCACATGAAAAAAGTGTTCTAAATCTCTCATAATCAGAGAAACACAAATCAAAACAACTCTGAGGTATCACCTCACACCTAGCAGATTGGCTAACATGACAGCAATGGAAAGTAATAAGTGCTGGAAGGGATGTGGCAAAGTTGGGACATTAATTCATTGCTGGTAGAGTTGTGAATTGATCCAACCATTCTGGAGGGCAATTTGGAACTATGCCCAAAGGGCGATAAAAGACTGTCTGCCCTTTGATCCAGCCATAGCACTGCTGGGTTTGTACACCAAAGAGATCATAAGGAAAAAGACATGCACAAAAAATAGTCATAGCTAAGCTCTTTGTGCTGGAAAAAAAAATTGGAAAAGGAGGGGATGCCCTTCAATTGGGGAATGGCTGAACAAATTGTAGTATATGTTGATGATGAAATACTATTGTGCTCAAAGGAATAATAAAGTGGAGGAATTCCATGGGGCCTGGAAAAACTTCCAGGAATTGATGCAGAGTGAGAGGAGCAGAACCAGGAGAACATTGTACACAGAGACATATACTATGGTACAATCGAATGTAATGGACTTATCCACTAGTGGTAATGCAGTGATCCTGAACAACTTGGAGAAACCTACAAGAAAAACCACTATCAACATCCAGAGGAAACACTGTGGGAGTAAAAACACCAAAGAAAAACAACTGCTTGCATACATGGGTCAAATGGATATGGTTGGGGATGTAGACTCTAAATGAACATCCTAGTGGAAACAACAACATGGAAATAGGTCCTGAACAAGGACACAAAGAATACCCAGTGAAATTGCACGTTGGCTGAGGGAAGAGTGGATGGAGGGGAAGGAGGGAAATAATGTGATTATTGTAACGAAGGAATAATGTTCTAAAGTGACTAAATAAACTCATTCAAATGGAAAAAATAAGTATATCATCATATACTATGCAAAGAGCAATAATTTAATTTCCTCATTGCCTATTCTAATTCCTTAATGTTTTTTATATTCTTGCTATAGTAAGCATTTCTAGGACAATATTCAATAATAGAGTATTAATGGGTACCCTTGCTTCACCCTAAATCTTATTGAGAAGGCTTTTAGCTTATCCTTACTATAGGTAATGCTTGGTGATGGTCTTAGATAGTTACTGATCCTTTGAAAGAATGATTCACTTAATCCGATACTTTCTAGCATTTTTAATGAGGTGTGTTGTATTTTATCCAAAGGTTTTTTTTCTGACTTTATTGTGATATTTGTAGGGTTTCTTTTCATTTTATTACTGATATGGTCAATTATGATGATAGTTGTGATAATATTGAACCAGTACTGAAATACTCAGATATTTGTGATTTTATATAATATTAATATTTATGATATGGATGCAAAAATTTACTTGGATTTTTTTCATTCAGTGACCTTTGTAGTTTTTAATTTTTTTCTTATCTCTACACTGCTTAAAGTAATTTTCCAATGTGTCTCTTTTTTTTCCTGAAGCATCTTATTACAGGGTTTTACTTCATTGTTTTTCCTTGGGAAGAAAAATAATTCATAAATAATCTCATAAATGGTTCTTTCAGATTCAGCTTCCTTTACTTGTAAGTGTTGCAAGCAGGGGCACTTTACCCTCATTAGATTCTTTGTTCACACTCTCACTTGGCCTTGGGACATTGAGAATCAATCCAGGAAGATCAAAAATAATGCAGAAAGTCCTCCACTACATGGAAACATTTCTCTCTTTTCTTTCATCTTTCCTGCCCCCATCCTGGAATGTCTTAGAATCATTATTGAATACCCATATTTTAGAGAGAAGACTCAGAGTAGCTTTGCTGCTTGACTTCAATATTCATCCCTTTTCTGCATCCTGGGAAATTTAAATTTAATTTCAGCTGTACCCATGGAGGTGACTCAGTGACACAATGGATTCAGTATTGAGCCTTGAGTCAAAAAACTTGCTTTTCCTAAGTTCAAAATATCCTCAAGCATTTGCTGTCTTCACTGTACTTATATATCTGGGGTTTGGCTCAAATTTTGGTTTATTGCAAGTGATTAAAAAAATCTTCATTCATTCAGCCACTATTTCATTTTTTTTCAATTTATTCATTTATTTTTTCAAATTTTTTTCCATTTTTACATGATTCATATTCTCTCTCTTCCTCCTCCAAGAGCCCACAAGCATTTCCACTGGGTTGAAGAAATGTTGTCATTTCATATCTATTTCAATATTATTCATTTTTGCTATAGAACAATTTAAAAAAAATCTAAATCCCAAATCATATACCTACATATACATGTGATAAATGATGTCGTATGTTCTTTTTCATTTCAACTCTCATAGTTCTTCCTCTCAATGACTTAGCATTCTTTCCCATAAGTCCTTTAGGAGTGTCCTGGCTTGTTGCATTGCTACTAGGAGCAAAGTCCATTACATTTAATTGTTCCATAATGTTTTACATTCTGTGCTCAATGTTCTTCTGGTTCTGCTCATTTCAGTCTGCATCAGTTCATTGAGGTTCTCCCAGTTCATATGGAAAACCTCCAGATCATCAATCCTTACAGCACAATAGTATTCAATCACTATAAAATACCACAATTTGTTCAACCATTCCCCAATCAAGGGACACCCCCTTGTTTTCCAAAATTTTATCACCACAAGGAACACAGCTAAGAACATTTTTGTGCAAGTCTTTTTCCTAATTATCTCTTTGGAGTACAATCCCAGCAGGGCTGTAGCTGGATCAAAAAGCAGGCAGTCTTTTGAAGCTCTTAATATAAAATTCCAAATTGACCTCCATGTCATCCACTATTTCTTACTTCTCTTTCCATTTGATTTTATTAGCATCTTTTTCTTCAGCATTTGTGTCTTCTGTTCCAAAAAGACGACCATACTAGTATATCTCCTAAATAATTGCTTTGTCTTAATTTTCTCCTCTGAGTCCATTCCTTATTATCTTAACATTTATCCTTGATTCTTTTTAAATTTCTTAACTTATTTTAGTTCTATGGTCATATGAGTGAGGTGAGGATCTGCTACTCACAGGTGACAGAAAACTCCGAGGAGAAATTCAGTCATAGCAGTAAAATTGAACATTTTCAGATTTGTTCATCTAGGGAATGGCCTGGGGTGGGGGCCAAGCAGAAATCAATTGTTGCATCAGTCAGGCTATGCTACATGAAAAGACTATAAGATATTATTCATATGTATCAATTACAAGAGACTTTGAGAATCAACATAGCTTCTATTATGACTGTCTATGAAATCTTGGGCAACTCATGTTGCTTCTCAAGGAAACTCTCTAAATCTTGTATAGGTGATGAAGAACAGCACTTGTAAATGAAGTTACTGTTACTGAGAATTCCTTCTATTAAAGTTATAGATTCTTAAAACAGTAATTAATATTAGCAACTGCACAATGACTTCCTTTTTACATATACTAAATTAATTATACATGCAGATACATTAATACAGAAAATCTAACCGTCGTCAGAAGCATCCACTGGAAATCATGATCACTTATTTGTTTAAAGCCCTCTGATGTGTGGTCTTAGGTTCTATTTGTATTACTTTCCATTGGCCATCCAATCATTATCAATGATAAATAATGGCATGGAAGAAAAATTTAAAGAACTTAATTTCAAATATGCTGGTTTCTTTTGCTAGCAATGGAGAAGGGATCTAATATATTGATTTTTACTATTTGACTGTACACACTCTCCCACAGAATCAAAGAAATTGTAAGTGATCACTGGAGTTATATACAGTAGTATTTTCCCCCAATCCAGATGCATGAGAGTGGTGAAGTGTGCTCAATTGGCCTTATATTCTCTATCTTCCTCTAAACATTTGCAGGGCTTCTAGTTTTCACTATAGCCAGCACTGGTTCTCCTCAATTTATCACCTCAATTGTCTTCTATTCATAGACACCAGTAATCAACATAAATGGCATGATACCGTATCAAAACTAAATCTAAATTTGTCTCATATGGAATGAAGCCTTGAAGAGAACTCTGACCTAGCCCTCCATTCTTCAATCTCTCATGACCACCATTTTCCTGAATAAATCTTTTGAGGTTAAAAACCCAGGACTTTGGGGAAGTTTCTATGCAGATTCTTCTTGGTCTTTGATTCTCCATGAGGAGGAGCAAGCTGGTCTTGACAGAGAAATTACTTTTTTCTTGTATTTAATTCTCATATAGAGAGAGATAAAAAAGATATTTATATATGATATGGGGGCTCAGGGTCCTCTGGGCACCCCAAATCCATAGAGGAATACCAGGTCAAAGATTACATTAGGAATTTCTCAATCTTGAACCCCTGCACTTCTGACTGAAGGACGTCATTACTAGTGAAACCAAAGAGATGGCTGAATAAAGAAATAATTCTCTGCCTCTTCTTTTAGGTACATTTACACTAGTTTTTTTTTTTTTTTATGATAGCGGTCATAGCACAGAGGGATGCCACCTTTTCGCATCTCAAACATCACTACGTTCCTCAACCTCCCATTGCTCTATACACTAAAAGATGATTACCCCTCTCATATTATTGTTCCCTCTTTAACCCAGATCTGATTAAAATAGGTTCTAGTGCTACCTGCAGTCCACCATTTCCTCACCTTCTCTGTGACATTTGTTCCTCTCCTATCTTTTTTATGAGATAATTGTTCCATTTTAGCTCTTTCTACCCTGTTATATTGTTATATTTAGTTCCTTCCATAATAATCAACTTGACTTCAAGTTTTTGGTCCCTGAATTTGAACTGAAGAGAAATCACAGATATCTCAGGGATGTGAGGAAGTTTCCATTTTCAACTCATTTTTTCTACACTACAGAGAAAATACTGGAATGAAATAAAATTAATATGATGTTCATACGAAAATATTAATACCTATTGAGAAAATGACACACACACACTCCTGTCAGAGAATTCATCTTAAAAATTAATTGTAGGGATACAATAGGATGATGAATATTGTTATTAGAATATTTTCAGTTAAGGACAAGAGAGTCAAGAAAGTAACATCTTTACCTGCTATATATTGTTTGTTTGATTTAAAGGTAATATTAACTTTTTTATCCAAGTATTTTTCCAGATTCCAGGAAAAAGATTGTTTTTTAGCAATAAAAATTACCAGCTAGATATTTAATGAATGATAGATTGTATAGGACTCAGTTGCTCAGTTTTAAATGATGATGTAGACCAAAGAATATCTAGAGATACAGTGAAATATTTATGTCAACTATGTGAATAAGTAATTAGCTGGGTTAGTAAATTTACCTCTTACTGAGAGTTTCCCCAAATGTGCTCAGATCACATTATGTCTCTAATATTCACAGCAATAAACATTCTCACTTTTAAAGAATTGAAATATAGAGAATATGGCAACTCATAAAACCCATATCCAGAAAAATTATGATTCCACGGAAGATAATTCTTCATGTACAGTAAAATATGTTGACCAAAATACAAGGATTCAACTGAGAAACATATTTGATTTTATGCCATTTATAGCCATAATTCTTGATGAATAAACTCCAACAGATGAGGACATTTTAGTGATGAGAGAAAATACTTCATATGATCCATCTAATACAAGTAGGAATTACTCATTTGTGTGATATGGTAAATTATAATGGTATTTTTAAAAAGGAAGTCATTTCTTTGGGCTATTCTGCTGCTTCAATTAGCCAAGAACAGAAAACTTTATGTTATTCTTTCAGTTTTTCAGCTCTTGATTACACATGTCATTTTTAGGTCACTAGATGATGAAAATCCATTGGACCTTGAAGCTCAATAAAACACATACTTGACTAATTTTGTCACTGAAATAGATGATGCCTTTCTGCTTTCTGTTGATCATACCATCATTTTCTCTAAGTCCAAGGAAAAATAAGAGAGCTTTCAATTTTCCCTTTGATTTTATTCTGATATTTTGGGCTAAAATTTTGCCAAAGGTACCTAAAAAAACACTGAGTCATCTTGGCCATATTTATATATCATAAGCAGTGCAAGCAAAGGTTTTAGACTAAGAAAATTACATTACCTGGAAGCCTCGAATATGCTCCAAATGATAATAATTCTGCTGATATCAATGACAGTGAAGTCAATTCTAAAGAATTTTTAAAAATTTTGAATACTCATTCATTTGTAACCACCAACACAAATAGCAAACCACAAAACAACAAAAACATCAAAAAATACATGTTCACATGAGTTTTTTTTTTCTTAATGAATCAACTAGGTTGAAAAACACTGAGAAGGAACTACCATTTATGCTTTATTTCTTAATGAAAATGTTTCTCTTCATTAATATTCCCATTGCATCCTGTATCTGTTTATTCCGTAGACTATATATAATGGGGTTGAGAAAGGGTGGTATTATTGTATAAAATACAGAAATAATTATATTCTTAAAAGACATAGAATCTGAAGATGGTTGGGAATATACATAAGCACCTGAAATCACAAATAAAGAAACCACAGTGATGTGGGGGATGCAGGTCGAGAAGGCTTTTTTCTGGTCTTCTTTCACTGGAAACTTGAGCACGGTGGAAAATATACGAATGTAAGATGCAGTGATGAAGCCATAACAGCCAGTGCCAATGATCAGTTCAGAAACAATAAGGGATAACTTATTGCTAAAAGTGTCTGAGCAGGAGATCCTTAGGAGAGAGGGGATGTCACAGAAGAACTGATGGACCAAATTGGATTGGCAGAAGGACAAGCGAAACGTGTAACTGGTGTGGAAAACTGCATATATGAGGCCAGTCAACAAGCAGGTTAAGGTCATCTGCAGGCAGACTCGGGGACTCATGATCACTGGGTAGTGGAGAGGGTGGCAGATGGCCACATAACGGTCACAAGCCATGATGGTGAGCAAAATAAACTCTACATATCCCATGAAAACCACTAGGAATACCTGAGCTGCACAGCCTGTAACTGAAATGACCCTGTTGTTCACCAGAGAGTTAACAGATGCTTGAGGAGCAGTTATTGAGAGGTAGCAGGCATCCACCATGGACAGATTCCTCAGGAAAAAGTACATGGGAGTGTGGAGTCTCCTGTCAATGGTTGTGATGATGACAATGAGGAGATTCCCCATCAGGCCTGCAGAGTAGATGAGAAACAAAAGGAAAGAATACAAGATCTGGAGTTCTCGGATGTCAGAAAACCCCATGAGCAGAAATTCTGTCGCACTGGTGAAATTGGACATTTTCAGACTTGTTCACCAAGGGAGTCACCTAGGTAGGACAAGGAGAAATCAGTCAGTCCATCGATTGGCAATCATTAAGGACAACCTTGAGATTTTGACAGTCAGCATGACCTGTGCTCTGTTTTGGTTGTTTATCCTTGAAAAAGTTAAATCACTTCTCAAGGAAAATCTCTAAGACTGATAGAGATGATGCAGACCTGAACTGTTAAAGGAAGTTTCTATACCTGAGAGTTCAATCAATTAAACCTATAAACAAAGTAATCTTTCTAGGGACCTTATGCTGGTTTCCTTTTATCTTATATTTTATTGATTACTTATGAGTGAATAATCATTGCAGAGAATTTGACCTGGGTCAGAAACCAACAATGAAATTAAATCATTTTTTTAATCCTTCAGGATTAGTTTTTGGCTCTCCACATATTCCTTTCCTGATCATTTCATCTTTTTTAATAGGTAAGAACAGTTTAGAAGAGAAAGTCAGAAACTTATTAAGACTTAGTTTCAAATATTTTGGTGCTGGTAGTGGAGAGCTGACTAAATCTTTTCCTCCTGTCACTATACTCCATAAATGCTCCCAATGACTGGTGGAAAAAATTAGAAGTAAATGGTAGTGATGTATTCAATAGCATTTTACTGTATCCAGGAGCAGAACAATGATGAAGGCTGCTGTTCCTTGCTTTCCCAAGAGAATCTTGATATTCTCTCTACTCCTCTGAATATTCTCACTTCATCTAATTTGCACCATAGCTGATCATCAACTCTTCTAATCTCATCAGCTCATTTATCTTCCTTTAACAGCCATCAGGTTATCAACATGAGAGGATATCATGCCCAGCTCTATCCTTGACTGGATGGAATACTGCCCTGGAACTCCATTCCTCAATCTCAAATTGGCATCAAAGATTCAAGTTTATACAATCAGACTTTTCAGACAGTCTAAGCTGATGCTTCTTTGCCACTAATTCTCCAGTGTACCACTATGAAAGGGAAGCAAGCTAAGCTGATTTTGACACAGGAGGGATGGTTGAAAACTTATAGATATAGATATGAAAATACATTTAGATACAGATATCATTTTTTTAAATTACAGCCCTAAACTTTGTCCCACTTTTTTCCTCCTCTGCCATCCACTGTGGTGACAGAAATAAAATCAATTATTGTCTGTATAGTCATGCAAAATACTTCCCATGTTAGATGAGATATAAATAGAGAAAGAACAAGTGAGAGAAAGAAAGAGAGAAAGAAAGAAAGAGAGAAAGAAGAGAGAGAGAGAGAGAGAGAGAGAGAGAAAGAAAGAAAGAAAGAAAGAAAGAAAGAAAGAAAGAAAGAAAGAAAGAAAGAAAGAAAGAAAGAAAGAAAGAAAGAAAGAAAGAAAGAAAGAAAGAAAGAAAGAAAGAAAGAAAGAAAAGAAAGAAAGAAAGAAAGAAAGAAAGAAAGAAAGGAAGGAAGAAAGGAAGGAAGGAAGGAAGGAAGGAAGGAAGGAAGGAAGGAAGGAAGGAAGGAAGGAAGGAAGGAAGGAAGGAAGGAAGGAAGGAAGGAAGGAAGGAAGGAAGGAAGGAAGAAGGAAGGAAGGAAAGAAAGAAAGAAAGAAAGAAAGAAAGAAAGAAAGAAAGAAAGAAAGAAAGAAAGAAAGAAAGAAAGAAAGAAAGAAAGAAAGAAAGAAAGAAAGAAAGAAAGAAAGAAAGAAAGAAAGAAAGAAAGAAAGAAAGAAAGAAAGAAAGAAAGAAAGAAAGAAAGAAAGAAAGAAAGAAAGAAAGAAAGAAAGAAAGAAAGAAAGAAAGAAAGAAAGGGAGAGAGAGGGAGGAAGGAGGAAAGAAGGAAGATAGGAAGAAAAGGAGGAAAAGAGGCTGAAGAAGAAAAGAAATGATATCATTAAAACTCACTGTATCTTAGTTTGGACATGGATACAGGGCTTCATGTTGTTAACTTATATAATTTTAGTTCCTCAGGAATTCTCTTATTGAATTGCTCAGGCATGGCAAAGAATTCAAGAATTTCTCTAGCTGAGGCTTTATCTGCAGACCAATATAAAATTTGCAATGTTCAATGGACCTCATCATTTTCTTCTGCATGTTTAGGAAGTAATCCTCTCACTCTCAATCATCCCTATTATATTTTTTGCTTTGGTTAAATAGCATGTTTAATATGGTAGCCCCAGTGGACAAACTTCACCTTTGAAGAAATTCCCTGAGTTGCCTTTGGGACAGAGTCCCTGATGTCCAGGACAATTCAGAGAGCCAGAGATGATAGCCCTGAGGCAATTATTTCTGGGTTGGGAAGGGCATGTTGCCAAGTTAAGTCCTTTTAGAAGAACTGCGTTTGGAATTCTAGAGACATTATTTATTGTATTAATGTGTAAATATATTTTAAGACTGAGGACATCATTATGTCTGATTCCTTACAAGGAAGAGAAGTCCCATTCACCCATTACTTAAAAGCTTTCAAATGAGAAACTCAAGGGTCTTTGGCAGTTTTTTGACTCATTAGCTCTGCTGGCACAAATACACAATGGCTCAGGTGTTAGGTCTGACTGACAGAGAGGTGAAAGAACTTGTTGTAAAATGTTTTCAAATATATTTTACTTTTAGCATCAAATTTTTGCCTTCTCATAAAAAGGTTACTAAGGAAATATACCAATAAGGTAAATATATCTGACAGATTACATGACATTTTAAACCCACACTTCCCATTGTACTACTATGAAGAAAATGTTATGTTTCAGAATATTTGGTTTGTGTGGTCATTTAGGCTTATATTTATTTATATCCATCAGATGAACTTAAAGCAAAATATTATCTTACATTAACATAACAGCTTATTTAGCAAGTTTTCTCGATTTTGATGATGACAAAAAGGATTTCTATGAATATTTTAAATCTATGGTACCTTCGTTTCTGTGATAGATCTCTTTGTTTTATGTATCTCTAAAGAATAGAGGAATGTTACACATAATCTAATGGTTTTTTTTGGAAATTCTAAAATCTTTTTTTAAAAGATTGGTTACATTAGCATCTCCAACTAATATTTTTTAGAAACACAGACTTTTCAGGATTAATTGTTACCATCTTTTATAAAACTTAACATTTCATGTCTTTTTAATTATCCATATATGTATGCGTGATTCTGGGAAATTTGCTTTAACTCTCAGTAACCAAGGAAGCTCTCTTAAGAGTGCAAATGGTAAAGAGGAGGCTGATAGCATTAGTAGAAGGAATTTCCTTATATCAGCATTTTCTCAACCAATAAAATCAAAGATCCGTTCTATTACTACCCTTATCACTGAATACTGTCAGGTTTTAAGATTTGGTGTCATACTTGGTATTATTTTTCACATACCTATTGATAAGTGACATGAAATCTTTGGGAATCTATTTACTCATATCCCTGACCTCAGATAACTATTTATTAATTAAAACATGTGGAATACTATATTCTGTTCTGGTTGCATATATGTACATCTACATATTTATATAAATATATTTATGTACTAATGACATGGACTTGTCCAAGTAAATATAGAGATGAAGGGGATGATAGGAGATGCTCAGGTCAAGTAATAGAAATGCAAATTGAGGACCAGTCATTTTTAGATTAATAAAGGAAAACCTCAAGGTCAGTCATTTGCTTTTCAGGTATTTGAAGACTTCCATGTGAAAGGGCCATTAGTTTACTAGTTTGCTGTCTTAGGGTGGATTGAAAAGCCTCCCTGTAGATAGTCCTTCAATCTCTCAAACTGGCAATGACATGACTAACATATACAACGGATTGCTTCTTTCTATCAGTGGTGTCAAACCCATGTATAAATCATGGCCAGTAAACTCTACAGAAGGATCTCTCCCTGCAAGCTGCACATTGACTTAGAAAACCATGAGTAAATGTTTCCTTGAATTGCAGGGACTTTTCATTTATTTTATTAAACATTTCCCAATTGCAATTTGATTTGCTTCCTGTGGAACTGCAGTGTTAATGACCACTATTGTCTTACATCTTCATATTTGAGAACTCTGCTTCTTATTAGTATTTGCATTGATTCCCTGTCAATTTCCAATGTCAAACTTTCATGCAGTGTCCAATCTGTTGCTGATCTTAGTCCAGCTGTATTGACTTTATTTATAAGCAAAGGCAGGACTATTTGAATAAACCACATGTCACCCTACCACACATAATGTAACTGCGAAGATCTTCTGATAACTTAATATAATTAACGTTTCAATGTAAAAAAATCTCAATCATAGCGTGCAGTGTAAGTCACTCCATCAAGACTATTCTTTTGACTAAAGATGAAAAGTCTTCAGAACTGGTGTGACTTTGCACAAGAATGGTAGTTGCAGTCCTAAGAAAATTTGTTCCCATCCTTCGGGGTACGTACAAAATATCAAACAAGTTTAGAATCAGATTGATTCCAAAAATGTAAATGTATGTGGCATTCCAGTAAAATCCATGAGGAAGATTTAACTTTGTTGGGGAAAGGGTAAGAGATTCCTTGGTTTGGAACTTGGACTGGCTCTCTCCCCCTCCCTCCTATTGCCTTTCTAAAAACCTTTCTAAAAAGAGGGGAGAATTTTTAGATTTTCCATCTTTCCACGGAAATGATAGCATTTGCTCCAGATCATCTGATTGTAATATCGATGTTAGATAATCAAGCATAGACCTACATGAATATGCATGAAGTTAAAAAAATTATAGCAAAGAAGGTACGGCCTGCCTTAGAGAAATTTGCTAGATATTTAGACAGGCAGTAAAATGGACTTCTGACAACTATAAATTTTAAAAAGTGTAAATGCCAAAACTTGTAAAGGTTTTTGGCCAAAACTGTAAGGATAATTTTAGTCTTCTGACTTAAAATCTAAAATAAGTGGCTGCCATGGGAAATTCCCAAATATGAAAATATTCAGCTGGGATTTTATGGAGATTTTAATTAATAAAGAGTGAAAGAATTAAGGGAAGGAGAGAGAGAGAGAGAGAGAGAGAGAGAGAGAGAGAGAGAGAGAGAGAGAGAGAGAGAGAGAGAGAGACAGAGAGAGAGAGAGAGAATTAATTTAAACTGCTCTGGCTGAGGCTGAGCAAAGCAGTAGTCAAGCCTGAGCCTAAGGGAGAGTGAGTCAGTCTTTATCACTCACCATAGGTCCCTCTCCAAGCTGGGTTCTTCCACTCAGAACTGAATTTACTCTCCAAACTGAATTCAATGTGTACTCCAATCAAGAGTCCTGAAATTGTTCCTTTTGCCTCCTTTTAAAGATATTTTCTCTTATGTCACCTCCCCTAAATTTTCATGTCTATCAATCATAGCAGACACTTTTTCCCAGGACTGTCCATTCTTAGTTTTCACCTTCTTTGGTTTTGAGCTTCTCTGGTTAGATAAAATCTTCTGTGTACTTCACACTTCTTTGTTAAGCTTGCCTTTTGTGAAATACTTGACCTTTTTGTGATTAATTTAACCTTTACAGGCACTTAACACCTTTTTCTATTAGATCTAAAAATAGACCTAGCTTAAGGTTCTAGGCTTACTATAAGGTATGAGTTGGGGACTTTCATTGTTCAATCAGGAGTTTACAACTTTATCTTCCCCTAAAGCACTGTATGAGTAGGATGGAGTAACTTTAAAAGTTCCTAATACATTCCTGAGCAAATATCTCCATTGTTACAATAGGGGAATAGCTTAACCAAATCTTTTAAAGTATAGTCTGAGCAGTTTTAAGATTCACACAACCAGGAGCTAGATGTGCCCCCATGTGCCCCATGTTTGCTTCAGCAGACTCTCACAGGGATTCTGATTTTACTTCTGGCAGAGAAGAAGAGCTTGAGCATGTTAAGGGGTCCTCCTTTAGTAAACTTATGCAAGGCAGGGATGATAACCCCATAAGAGCATCTGGTTTTGATGGTCTACAATTCTTTTTTGTTGTTTTAGCAAATTTCTAAATTAATGATATCACAGATTTATTTATAAAGTTGGACTCATATTAGAAAGAGATGATATTTGGGGCATTAAAAGAAATCACATTTGCTTTTAAAATGGCCAGCTATTTCTTTGTATTTTTTTTATTAATGAGACGTACTAAGTTATGCTATGTGATGTACCTTTAAAAGATTTTTTCCAGTAATAGTTTCCCAATTACATATAAAAACAATACTTTACTTTCTTTTTAAAAACATTTTTAGTTCTAAATTCACTCTCTCCTTATCCCATGTCTCCTCATTTCCCCAAAATGTCAAGCATTTTGATAGAAGCTGTACTTATTCTTATGTGATTGTACAAAACATTTATTTCCATATTATTTATGTTGTGGAAGAAAACATATAAAACATGAAAATGAAGTAAAAAGGCATACTTCAATATACATTCATATTCCATTAATTCTGTCTGTGGTAATCGATAGCATATTTCATCATAAGACTTTTGAAGTTGTGTTGGACCAATGGATTGCTGGGAATATCTAAGTCATTCATAGGTGACCATCAAAACATTTGTATTACTGCATACAATGTTCTAGATTGACTTATTTCACTTTAAAACAAATTATGTACATCTTTCAAAGTTGTTCTGAAATCATTCTTATCATTTCTTATACCACAGTAATATTCCATCATTATAATATATGTAGCATACCAGGTATATTAGCATCTTGAAAGTATTATTGGTGTATTGATATTGGATCTTATTTGCTCATATGCTACACTCATGGCCACATTACTTCTTAATTATTGTATTTTCAAATCTTCAGTCAAATGGAAAAAAATACTGAGCAGGACATTAGTTGCCACAGGGTCCTAGCTCCTACCCTCTCAGACCACATTCCATACCAAGGCACATGTATGACTAGCCTCCTCCTCAGTGATTATGTGTTTGTCAGTTGAGCCGATGTTAAATCATAGGTCATGTCACATGTTCAGTATCTACTTCCCACTCCACATTCCTGGATTCTTCAATACAAATTTGGGAACATGTGCAGCTCAGAGAATACCATCCGAGGAGCACAATGGATCCCATATGTCTTAACTCTTTTTCTCTGACTTTGTTCCTTTGTTATCCTCCCTCCCTCCCCCCACCCTGTCTGCCTCTGTCTAACCCCTTCTTCCATTTCCCCTCAGTCTCCATTCTCCTTCTCCGGAGTCTGTCCATGAAGATATTAATTAGGAACTGCAGGCAGCTCCTACAATATATCACAAATCATTCAGTCAGTCCTCAATTGATCTTCAATCCATCCAAATTGTATATATTGGTGCTTTTCCCTTTTTTCAATCTCTTTAGGATACAGAGCTAGAAATGACATTACTGGATTAAAGAGTAGGCACCATTTTAAAGACCTTTGGGTACAGTTACAACTTGCTCTCCAGAATGGTTGGATCAATTCAAAACTCCACCAAAACTCCACCATTGTTCTCCTAATTTTCCCTCACTCTACTCAATATTTCTAAATTTCATTTTATATTTTTCCATGGAACTATCCAATGAATTTGAGGTATTACCACAGTGTTACTTTAAATTTAATTTCTACAACCAATAATAATTTGAAACATTTTATATGATATTTTATCTAAAACTTCCTGCTTATATCTTTGATCACTAATCAATTGAGGAATAACTTTTCTTTTAAAAATTTGACTCAGTTCTCTACATATCTGAGAAATGAGGCTTTTAAAGAGATATTTGCTATCAAATTTTCCCTCAGTTTTCTATCTATATTCTAATTTAGGTCGTATTGGTTTTGTTTGCATGAAAAATTTTTAAATTAATGTAATCAAAGTTGTCCATTTTACTTCTCATGATCTTATCTATCTCTTGTCTATATTTTTCCCCTAATAACTAGATCTGACAGGTAAAGGATTTCTGGCTTCCTTAATTTGCCAATGATATCACATTTTATATCTAAATCATTACCCATTTTAGCCTTATCTTTGTATACAGTATCAGCTAAACCAAATTCTTGCCATGAGGTTTTCCAGTTTTTCTAATACTTATTTTGCCAAAAACTAAATTTTTGCTCCAAAACTAGAATCTTGGGGTTTATCAATACTAGATTTCTATGACCATTTACTATTTTGTATTGTTTACCATTACTTTATTTCTTCTCTAGTACTATATTTTTTCAATAATTATTGCTCTATAAGACAATTTGAGATCGGTTACAGCTAGGCCATCTTCCCTCAATAAAGTTAAAATTAAATCTTAATAGTAATATTATATTTTAAGAGATTCATTAATAATTAATAAAAATCAAGGAATAAAGAAGATACAAAATAAAGACCATGTGCCCATGGCTGGTTAGCCATTTTTTAGTCCACCTCACTCACCATCATCAATGTTGATTCTATGTCAAAGAGAGTGAGCCTCCAAAGTCCATACCCTGTCTACATGAAGTATGTAATGACAGGAAGTCAGTGGGCACTTGGGATATGTAGTTCTTTTTTAAGGTAACAGATTTTCAATCATACACTTCCCATTTTTTCATTAATTCCTTGGATTTTCTTAATATTTTTTCATTCCAGATGAATTTTTAAACTTATTTTTTCTACATGAAACAATTTTTCGTAGCAGAATTAGAAAATTCAATGAAGTTATTTAGGTATAATTGTAATTTTAAAACAGTAGTTTTGCCTGCCTCTGAATAATGAAGGTTTTCCCAATTGTTTAGATCTCACTTAATTTGTGTGAAAAGTGTTTTGTAGTTGTGTTCCTGCAATACTTAGATTTTTCTTGGCAGGTAGAACCCCATGAACCATCCAAGAATTTTACTTGTCTAGAGTGATTTCCAATGAAATTTATATTCAATTCCTGTGGTGGACTTTGATGATAATATTTTATGTTGATTTATTTTATATATAGTGTAATTTGGCTAAAATTAATAATGAATGCAACTAATGATATAGTTGATTTTCTAGACTTCTTTAAATATATCATCATATACTCTGCAAAAAGAGATAGTTAGTTACCTCATCGCCTATTCTAATTCCTTACATTTTTTTTATCTTCTTGCTATAGTAATCATTTCTATGACAGTATTGAATAATAGTGGGTTAATGGGTATCCTTGCTTCACTCCTAATCTTATTGAGAGGGCTTTTAGCTTATCCTCACTATAGGCAATGCTTGGTGATGGTTTTAGATAGTTACTAATCATTTGAAAGAAATATTCATTTAATCCTATACTTTCTTGCATTTTAATAAGGAGTGTTGGATTTTACCCAAAGATTTTTTTCTGACTCTATTGTAATATTAATAGGGTTTCTTTTAATTTTATTACTGATATGTTCAATTATGATGATAGTTGTGGGAATATTGACCCAGCACTAAACCAATCAGATATTTGTGATTTTATGTATTATTAAAATTTATGATACTTGATGCTAAAATTTACATGGAATTTTTTTCAGTGACCTATGTAGACTTTAATTTTTTTTCTTATCTTAACACTACTTGAAGTAATTTCGCAATATGTCTCTTTTTTCCTGAAGCATCTTATTAAATGGTTTTACTTCATTATTTTTCCTTGGGAAGAAAAATAATTCATAAATGATCACTCTATAATTTTTTTTTTAGATTCACCTTCCTTTACTTGTAAGTGGGGGCACTTCGCCCTCATTATTTTCTTTGTTCACACCCTCACTTGGTCTTGGGACATTGAGAATCAATTCAAGATAATCAGAAATAATACAGAAAGTCCACCACATCATAGAAGCATTTCTTTCTTTTCTTTCATCTTTCACTGTCCCCATCCAGGAATGCTTTAGAATCAATATTGAATACCAATATTTTACAGAGAAGACTGAGAGTAGCTTTGCTGCTTGCCTTCACAACTCATTCCTTTTCCTCATCCTGGGAAATTTAAGTTTAATATCAGCTGTACATGTGGAGGTGACTCAGTGATACAATGGATACAGTACTGAGCCTTGAGTCAAGAAGAATACTCTTCCAAAGTTCAATATATCCTCAAGCATTTACTGTCTTCACTGTACTTTTATATCTGGGCATTGGATCAATTTTTGATTAAAATTTAGGAATATGGGGAGACTGAGGCAGGTAGAAATTAGTTTCTCTCTGCAAGGAGTATTATATTTTTTAGAGGTTTATTAAAGGTTAAAGATTAAAGAATATACAAGTAAGAAACATGTGCCTAGGCCAGAGGCCTAGACAAAATAACCTCACATCACGCAAGAGACCGCCTGCTCCAAAACGGAAGTCCAAAAAGAGCCAAGAGAGCGAGCTCAAAAGCCTTTGAATCAGCTTAAATACCTTCTCCATCTCAGCCCAGGTGAGACTACAAGGCATTCTGGGGAAGTGGAGCAAAGGCTTGTGGGAATTGTAGTCCTGTATTCGAGTCTATTTTTTACAGTTTATTGCAAGTGATTTAAAAAATCTTCATTCAGCCACTATTTCTTTTTTTCAATTTTTAATTTATTTTTAAAAATTTCCATATTTACATGATTCATTTCCCTCCCTACTCCCTCCCAGAGCCCACAAGCATTTCCACTGTGTTCCAAATGTTGACACTTCATACCTATTTCAATATTATTCATTTTTGCTATAGAGCAACTTTTTTAAAGCCTAAACTGCAAATCACATACCTACATATACAAGTGATAAGTGATGTCATATGTTCTATTATGTTTCAACTCCCATAGTTCTCTCAATGAGTTTAGCATTCTTTCCCATAAGTCCTTTAGGAGTGTCCTGGCTTGTTGCATTGCTACTAGGAGCAAAGTCCATTACATTGAATTGTTCCATAATGTTTTACTTTCTGTGCTCAATGTTCTGGTTCTGCTCATTTCACTCTGCATCAGTTCATTGAGGTTCTCCCAGTTCATATGTAAATGCCCCAGATAATGGCTCCTTACAGCACAATAGTATTCAGTCACCATTATATGCCACAATTTATTCAGCCATTCCCCAATCAAGGGACACCCCCTTGTTTTCCAATATTTTATCACCACAAAGAGCACAGCTATGAATATTTTTGTGCAAGACTTTTTCCTAATTATCTCTTTGGAGTACAATCCCAGCAGGGCTGTGGCTAGATCAAAGGGCAGACAGTCTTTTGAAGCCCTTCATGTAAAATTCCAAATTTCATTCCAGAATATCAGCCACTATTTCTTACTTCTCTTTCCTTTTGATTTTATTGATATATTTTTCTTCAACATTTGCATCTTCTGTTCCAAATCAAAGACCATACTAGGATTTGTCCTAAATAATTGTTTTGTCTTAATTTTTCCCTCTGAGTCCATTTCTTATTATCTTAACATTTATCCTTGATACTTTATAAATTTCTTAAATTATTTTATTCATCTTTTGAACATTTTGATGTTTGAGGTTATGAACTAGTTCTATGGTTATATGAGTGAAGTGAAGATCTGCTATTCACAGGTGACAGTAAATTCCATGAGGAGAAATTCAGCCATAGCTGAAAAATTGAAGATTTTCAGATTTTTTCATCTAGGGAATGGCCTGAGGTGGGGGCCAAGCAGAAATCAATTGTTGCATCAGTCAGGCTATGCTACATGCAAAGACTATCAGACATTATTCATATGTATCAATTACATGAGACTTGAGAATCAGCATAGTTTCTATTATGACTGTCTATGAAATTCTTTGGAAAGTTATGTTGCTTCTCAAGGAAACTCTCTAAATCTTGTATATGTGATGAAGAACAGCACTTGTAAATGAAGTTACTGTTACTGAGAATTACTTGTATTAACTCTATAGATTTTTAAAATAGTAATCAATATAACTAACTGCAAAATGACTACTTTTTCATGTATAACAAATTAATTACCTATATGGATACAATAATATAGACAATCTAACCTTGGTCAGATGTATCCACTGGAAATCATGTTCACTTATTCTTCTAAAGTCCTCTGAGATGCGGTCTTAAATCCTCTTTGTATTACTTTTCATTGACTATACAATCTTTATTAGTAATTAATAATGGCATGGAAGAAAAATGTAAATAACTTAGTTTCAAATATGCTGATTTCTTTTGCTAGCAATAGGGAAGAGTTCTAATATATTGCTTTTAACTATTTGACTGTACACACTCTCCAACAGAATCAAAGAAATTGTAAGTGATCCCTGGAGTTATATAGGGTAGTGTTTTTCCCCAATCCCGGTGCATGAGAATGGTGAAGTGTGCTGAATTGGTCTCATAGTCTCTCTCTTCCTCTAAACATTTGCAGGGATTCTAGTTTTCACAATAGCCAGCACTGGTTCTCCTAAATTTATCACCTCAGATGTATTCTATTTATAGACACAAGTAATCAAGATAGATGGCAGGATACCATAACAAAAGTAAATCTAACCTTGTCTCATATGGAATGAAGCCTTGAAGAGAACTCTGGTCTAGCCCTCCATTCCTCAACCTCTCATGGCCACCATTTTCCTGAATAAATCGTTTGAAGTTAAAAACCCAGGATTTTGGGGAACTTTGTATGCAGATGCTTTTTGGCCTTTGATTCTCCATGAGGAGGAACAACCTGGTCGTGACAGAGAGACTTCTTTTTTCTTGTGTTCAATACTCATACAGAGAAAGATACAAAAGATATCTATATATGAGATGGGGGCACAGGGTCCCCTGGGCACCCCAAATCCCTAGAGGAATCCCAGGTTAAAGATTATATGAAGAATTTCCCAGTCTTGAACCCCTGTACTGCTGACTGAACTCATCCCTAATGCACTCAGAGATGGTTGAATGAAGAAAGGATTCTCTGCCTCTTCTTTTAGATACATTTACACTAGTTTTTATGGTAGGGGTCTTAGCACAGAGGGATACGATGTTTTGGTATCTCAAACATCACTAGGTTCATCAACCTCAAACCCTCAACCTACCATTGCTTTACACTAAAAGACGTTTATCCTTCTCATTATATATATTTTTCCCTCTTTAACCCAGATCTGATTAAAATAGGTTCTAGTGCTACCTGCAGTCCACCACTTCCTCACCTTTTCTGTGACTTTTGTTCTTTTCCTATTTTTATGAGATAATTGTTCCATTTTAGCTCTTTCTACCCTGTTATATTGTTATATTTAGTTCCTTCCATAATAATCAACTTGACTTCAAGTATTTTGTCCCTGAATATGAACTGAAGAGAAATCACAAATATCTCAGGGAAGCAAAAAAGTTTCCATTTTCAACTCATTTTTTCTACACAACAGAGAAAGTCCTGGAAAGAAATTAAACTAATATGATGTTCATATGAAAATATTAATGCCTATAGAGAAAAATACATACACCTGTCAGAGAATTCAACTTAAAAATTAATTGTAGGGATACAATAGGATGAAGAAAGATTTTATTAGAATTTTTTCAGTTAACGACAAGAGAGTCAAGAAAGTAACATCTTTATCAGCTATATTGTTTGTTTGATTTAAATGTAATATTAACTTTTTTATCCAAGTTTTCTTCCAGATCCCAGTATAAAATATTGTTTTAGCAATAAAAATTATCAGCTAGATATTTAATGAGTGATAGATTGTATAGGACTCAGTTGCCCAGTTTTAAATGATGATGTACATCAAAGAATATCTAGAGATACAGTGAAATATTTATGACAATAATGTGAATAAGTAATTAGCTGGGTTTGGAAATTTACCTCTTACTGAAGGTTTCCCCAAAGATGCTCAGATCACATTATGTCTCTAATATTCACAGCAATAAATATCCTCACTTTCAAAGAATCAAAATATAGAAAATATGGCAATTCATAAAACGTGTATCCAGAAAAATTACAATTCCATGGTAGATAATACTTCACTTATAGTAAAATATGTTGACCTAAATACAAGGATTCAACTGAGAAACATATTTGATTTTATGCCATTTATAGCCATCATTCTTGATGAACAAACTCCAATAGATAAGGACATTTTTGTGAAGAGAGAAAACACATTCTCTGATCCATCTAATACCAGTAGGAATTACTTGTTTGTTCGATATGATAAATTATAATGGTATTTTTAAAAAGGAAGTCATTTCTTAGGACTATTTTTCTCTTTCGATTAGCCAAGAACAGAGACCTTGGTGTTATTCTTTCAGTCTTTCGGCTCATGATTACACATGTCGTTTTTAGGTCACTGGATGGTGAAAATCCATTGGACCTTGAAGCTCAATACAACCCATACCTGACTAATTTTGTCACTGAAATAGAGCCTGCATTTCTGCTTTCTGTTGATCATTCCATCATTTTCTCTAAGTCCAAGGAACAATCAGAGAGCTTTGATTTTTCATTTTGATTTTACTCTGATATTTTGGGCTCAAATGTGTGCTATATGTACCTAAAAAACACTGAGCATTTTTTGGCCTTATTTATATATCATAAGCAATGCAGGCAAAGGCTCTAGACAAAGAAAATTACATTATTTGGAATTTTATATGCTTCAAATGATAATAATTCTGCTGATATCAATAATAGTAAAGTAAATTCTAAAGCATTTTTAACTATTTTAATAGTCATTCATTTGTAACCAGCAACACAAAAATAGCAAAACATAAACCCACAAAAATGTCAAAAAATATATCTTTAGGTGAGTTTTTGCCTTAATGGATCAACTAGGTTGAAAAGCACTGAGAAAAAAAACTACCATTTATGCTTCATTTCTTAATGAAAGAGTTCTCGTCATTAATATTCTTATAGCACCTTTTATCTGCTTATTCCGTAGACTATATATAATGGGATTCATAAATGGTGGAATTACAGTATAAAATACAGAAAGAATAATATCCTTAAAAGACCCAGAATCTGAAGGTGGTTGGAAATATACATAAGAGGCTGAAATGAGAAATAAAGAAACCACAGTGATGTGGGGGATGCAGGTCGAGAAGGCTTTTTTCTGGTCTTCTTTCACTGGAAACTTGAGCACAGTAGAAAATATACAAACATAAGATGCAGTGATGAAGGTATAACAGCTAGCACCAATGACCAGTTCAGAAAGAATTAAGGATAACTTATTGCTAAAAGTATCTGAGCAGGAGATCCTTAGCAGAGAGGGGATGTCACAGAAGAACTGATGGACCACATTGGAATGGCAGAAGGACAAGCGAAACGTGTAGCCAGTGTGGAAACCTGCGTACATGAAGCCAGTGATCAAGCAGGTTAAGGTCATCTGCAGGCAGACTCGGGGACTCATGATCACTGGGTAGTGGAGAGGGTGGCAGATGGCCACATAACGGTCACGAGCCATGACAGTGAGCAAAGCAAACTCTACATATCCCATGAAAACCATTAGGAATACCTGAGCTGCACAGCCTGTAACTGAAATGACCCTGTTGTTCACCAGAGAGTTAACAGATGCTTGAGGAGCAGTTATTGAGAGGTAGCAGGCATCCACCATGGACAGATTCCTCAGGAAAAAGTACATGGGAGTGTGGAGTCTCCTGTCAAAGGTGGTGATGATGACAATGAGGAGATTCCCCATCAGGCCTGCAGAGTAGATGAGAAACAGAAGGAAAGAATAGAAGATCTGGAGTTCTCGGATGTCAGAAAACTCCATGAGCAGAAATTCAGTTACAGTGGTGAAATTGGACATTTTCAGACTTGTTCATGTAGGAAGTAACCTAGGTAGGACAAGGAGAAATCAGTCAGTCCATCAATCGGCAGTTATTGAGGACATCCTTGAGATTTTGACAGTCAGCATGACCTGTGCTCTGTTTTCATTGTTTAACCTTGAGCAAGTTAAATCACTTCTCAAGGAAAATCTCTAAGCCTGATAGAGGTGATGCAGACCTGAACTGTTAAAGGAAGTTTCTATTCCTGAGAATTCAATCTATTAAACCTATAAGGAAAGTAATCTTACTGAGGACCTTATATTAATTTCCTTTGTTCTCATATGGTATTGATTACTTATGATTGAATGTTCATTCCAGATAATTAGACCTGAGTCAGAAACCAACAATGAAAATAAGACATTTTTTAATCCTTCAGGAGTAGTCTTTGCCTCTCCCCATATTCCTTTCCTGACCATTTCATCTTCTTTTAATAGGTAAGAACATTATAGAAGAGAAAGTCAGAAACTTATTAAGTCTTAGTTTCAAATATTCTGGTGCTGATAATGGAGAGAAGACTAATCTTTTCCTCCTCCCACTATCCTCTACATATGCTCACAATGATTGGTGGAAAAAATTAGAGGTAAAAGGTTGTGATATATTCAATAGCATTTCACTGTATCCAGGGGCAGGAGAATGATGAAGGCTGCTGTCCCATCATGATATTCTCTCTACTCCTGTGAATACTCTCACTTCATTTAATTTGCATCATAGCTCTTCTAATATTATCAGCTTAATTGTCCTCCATTACCAGCCATCAGGTAATCAACATGAGTGGATATCATGCCCACCTCGACCCTTGACTGGATGGAATACTGCCCTGCAACTCCATTCCTCAATCTCAAACTGACATTAAAGCCTCTTTCAAGTTTAAACAATCAAACTTTTCAGACAGTCTAACCTGATACTTCTTGGCCACAAATTCTCCAGTATACCACTATGAAAGGGAAGTTGATTTTGACACAGGAGGAATGGTTGAATACTTGTAGATATAGATAAGAAAATACATTGAGATGCAGCTATTTTCTTTTAAATTACAACCCTAAACTTTGTCCCACTTTTTTCCTCCTCTGCCATCCACTGAGGTGTCAGAAACAAAGTCAATTATTGTCTGTATAGTCATGCAAAAGATATTCCCATATTAGTTAGAAGAGATATAAATAGAGAAAGAATTAGTGAAAGAGTTAAAGAGAGAAAAAGAAGGGGAGAGAGAGAAAGAGAAAGGGAGGAAGGAAGGAAGGAAGGAAGGAAGGAAGGAAGGAAGGAAGGAAGGAAGGTAGGAAGGAAGAAATGAAGGAAGAAACAAAGGAAGGAAGGAAGGAAGGAAGGAAGGAAGGAAGGAAGGAAGGAAGGAAGGAAGGAAGGAAGGAAGGAAGGAAGGAAGGAAGGAAGGAAGGAAGGAAGGAAGGAAGGAAGGAAGGAAGGAAGGAAGGAAAAGAGGCTGAAAAATAAAATTAATTATATCATTCAAACTCACTGTATCTTAATTTGGACACAGCTGCCGTGCTCCATGCTGTTAACTTATCTAATTTTAGTTTCTCAGGAATTCTCTTATTGAATTCCTCAGGCATGGTAAAGAATTCAAGAATTTCTCTAGCTGAGGCTGCATCAGCAGACCATCATAAACATTACAATGTTCAATGGACATCATCATTTTCTTCGGC
Source organism: Monodelphis domestica (assembly GCF_027887165.1). NCBI lineage: Eukaryota > Metazoa > Chordata > Mammalia > Didelphimorphia > Didelphidae > Monodelphis > Monodelphis domestica. The sequence continues at coordinate 440,211,327 of NC_077230.1, forward strand.
TTGTTTGGGAAGTAATTCTCCCACTCACAATTATTCCTGGTTTTTGTAGCTTTGGTTAAACAGCACATTTAATGTAGTAGCCCCAGTGGACAAACTTCACCTTTGAAGAAATTCCCTGAGTTGCCTTTGGGACAGAGTCCCTGATGTCCAGGACAATTCAGAGAGCCAGAGATGATAGCACTGAGGCAATTATTTCTGGGTTGGGAAGGGCATGTTGCCAAGTTAAGTCCTTTTAGAAAAATGCGTTTGGAATTCTAAAGACATTAATGTATATTAATGCATATATATATATGCATTATATATATAAATATATAAATATATATAGGCATATATGTATAAATATATTTTATGACTAAGGAAATCATTATCTCTGATTCCTTACAAGGAATAGGAGCTCCATTCAGCGATTATTTAAAAGCTTCCAAATGAGAAATTCAAGGGTTTTCGGCAGTTTTTTGACTCATTAGCTCTGCTGGCAAAAATGCATAATGGCTCAGGTGTTAGATCTCACTGACATAGAAGTGAGAGATCTTGTGAAATGTTTTCAAATGTATTTTACTTTTTTGCATCACATTTTTGCCTACTCATACAAAAGGTTACTAAGGAAATCTACCAACAAAGTAAAGATATCTGACAGATTACATGACATTTTAAAACCCACACTCCCCATTGTACCACTAAGAAGAAAATGTTTTGTCTCAGAATATTTGGTTTGTGTGGTCATTTAGCCTTATCTTTATTTATATCCATCACTTGATCTCATAGCAAAATAATATTTTCTTACATTAACATAACATCTCATTCAACTACATTTCTCAATTTTGATGATGACCAAAAGGGTTTCTATGAATATTTTAAATCTATGGTACCTTCATTTCTGTGATTGATCTCTTTGTTTATGTATGTATTAAGAATTTAGCAATATTATACATGAACAAATTATTTTTGGGGAATTCTAAAATTATTTTTAAAAAATTGGTTACATTAACATTTTCAACTAAGATTTTTTTAAAAACACAGACTTTCCAGTAATAACTGTCATCATCTTTTTTTTCCCCTTTTAAACATTATTTTATTTGGTCATTTTCAAACATTATTCTTTAGAAACAAAGATCATTTTCTTTTTCTCTCCCCCTCCACCACCCCTCCCATAGCCAACATGTGATTCTTCTGGGTATCACATGCTTCATTAATCTGAACCCATTTCCATGTTGTTGGTATTTGCATTAGAGTGTTCATTTAAAGTCTCTCCTCACTAATATCCCCTCAACCCTTGAAGTCAAGTAGTTGCCTTTCCTCATTGTTTTTATTCCCACCATTTTTCCTCTGCTTGTGAGTAGTGTTTTTTCTCCTAGATCCCTGAAGATTGTTCAGGAACATTGCATTGACACTAACGGAGAAGTCTATCACCTTCGATTGTACCACAATGTATCAGTCTCTGTGTACAATGTTCTCCTGGTTCTGCTCCTTTTGCTCTGCATCACTTCCTGGATATTGTTCCAGTCTTCATGGAATTCCTCCACTTTATTATTCCTTTTAGCTCAATAGTATTCCATCACCAACAGATACCACAATTTGTCCAGCCATTCCCCAATTGGAGGGCATTCCCTCGTTTTCCAATTTTTGGCCACCACAAAGAGCGCAGCTATGAATATTCTTGTACAGGTCTGTTTTCTTATTATCTCTTTGGGGTACAAACCCAGCAGTGCTATGGCTGGATCAAAGGGCAGACAGTCTTTTAGTGCCCTTTGGGCATAATTGCAAATTGCCCTCCAGAATGTTTGGATCAATTCACAACCCCACCAACAATGAATTGCTATCTGGACTTTGCCACATCCCCTCCAATATCCATTGTTTTCTTTTGCTGACATGTTGGCCAATCTGCTAGGTGTGAGTTGGTACTTCAGAGTTGTTTTTATTTGCATCTCTCTGATTATAAGGGATTTAGAACACATTTTCATGTGCTTATTAATAGTTTTGATTACTTTAACTGAAAACTGCCTCTTCATGTCCCTTGCCCATTTATCAATTGGAGAATAGGTTTACTTTTTACAATTGATTTAGCTCTTTGTAAATTTGAGTAAACTTTTATCAGAAGTTTTTGTTATGAAGATTGTTTCCCAATTTGTTGCTTCCCTTCTGATTTTAGTTACATTGGTTTTGTTTGTACAAAAACTTTTTAATTTGATGTAGTCAAAATCATTTATTTTACTTTTTGTTACTCTTTCTAAGTCTTGCTTGGTTTTAAAATCTTTCCCTTCCCAGAGGTCTGACATGTATACTATTCTGTGTTCAACTAATTTACTTACAGTTTCCTTCTTTATGTTTAAGTCATTCACCCATTTTGAATTTATCTTGGTGTAGTGTGTGAGGTGTTGATCCAAGCCTAATCTCTCCCACACTGTCCTCCAATTTTCCCAGCAGTTTTTATCAAATAGTGGGTTTTTGTCCCAAAACCTGGGGACTTTGGATTTGTAATAGACTGTCTAGCTGAGGTCACTTACCCCAAGTCTATTCCACTGATCCTCCTTTCTGTCTCTTAGGCAGAACCAAATTGTTTTGATGACCTCTGCTTTATAATATAGTCTGAGATCTGGGACTGCAAGGCTCCCTTCCTTTGTATTTTTTTTCCATTATTTCCCTGGATATCCTTCCAAATGAACTTTGTTATGTTTTTTTTCTAATTTAGTAAAAAAATTTTTGGAAGTTCAATGTATATGGCACTAAATAGATATATAAATTTGGGTAGGATGGTCATTTTTATTATATTGGCTCGTCCTACCCATGAGCAGTTAATGTTCTTCCAATTGTTCAAAGCTAGTTTTACTTGTGTGGAGAGAGTTTTGTAGTTGTGTTCATATAGCTCCTGTGTTTGTTTTGGGAGATAGATTCCTAAGTATTTCATATTGTCTAGGGTGATTTTGAATGGGATTTCTCTTTCTAGTTTTTGCTGCTGAGATGTGTTGGAGATGTATAGAAATGCTGATGACTTATGTGGGTTTATTTTGTATCCCACTACTTTGTTAATGTTGTTGATTCTTTCCACTAGATTTTTAGTTGATTCTCTAGGATTCTTTAAGTAGACCATCATGTCATCTGCAAAGAGTGACAGCTTGGTCTCCTCATTGCCAATTTTAATACTTTCAATTTTTTTTCTTCTCTAATTGCTACTGATAGTGTTTCTAGTACAATGTCAAGTAATAGAGGTGATAATTGGCATCCTTGTTTCACTCCTGATCTTATTGGGAATGCATCTAGTTTATCCTCATTGCAGATGATGTTTGCTGATGGTTTTAGATATATACTGTTTATTATTTTTAGGAAAGACCCTTCTATTTTTTGCTTTATAGTATTTTTAAAAGGAATGAGTTATGCATTTTATCAAAGGCTTTTTCTGCGTCTATTTTGAGACAATCATGTGGTTTTTGATGATTTGCATGTTGATATGGTCAATTATGTGGATGGTTTTCCTAATATTGAACCAGCCCTGCATCCCTGGTATAAATCCTACTTGATCATGGTGAATGACCCTTCTGATCACTTGCTGGAGTCTTTTTGCTAGTATCATATTTAAGATTTTTGCATCTATATTCATTAGGGAGATTGTTCTATAGTTTTCTTTCTCTGTTTTTGACCTGCCTGGTTTTGGAATCAGTACCATGTTTGTGTCATAAAAGGAGTTTGGTAGAACTCCCTCTTTGCTTCTTATGTCAAATAGTTTATATAATATTGGGATTAACTGTTTTCTGAATGTTTGATAGAATTCACTGGTGAATCCATCAGGCCCTGGGGATTTTTTCTTAGGAAGTTCTTTGATGGCCTGTTGGATTTCATTTTCTGATATGGGATTATTTAAGAATTCTGTTTCTTCTTCTCTTAGTTTAGGCAGTTTATATTTTTGTAAATATTCATTCATATAGCCTAGATTGGTATATTTATTGCCATATAATTAGGCAAAGAAGTTTTTGATGATTGCCTTAATTTCCTCTTCAATGGAGGTAAGGTTCCCCTTTTCATTCATGATTTTGTTAATTTGCTTTTCTTCTTTCCTATTTGTAATTATATTGACCAGGACTTTGTCTATTTTGTTTGTTTTTTCAAAGTACCAGCTTCTTGTCTTATTTATTAAATCAATAGTTCTATCATTTTTGATTTTATTAATTTCTCCCTTAATTTTTAGGATCTCTAATTTGGTTTTCTTCTGGGGGGTTTTAATTTGTTAGCTTTAAAGTTTTTTGATTTGCATGCCCAATTCATTGATCTCTGCCCTCCATAATTTGTTAATATATGCACTCAGGGATATGAATTTTCCTCTGAGTAAAGAAAATTTGTTCACATCCTTTGAGGTACCTACAAAATATCAAAGAAGTTTAGAATCAGATTGGTTCCAAAAATGTAAATGTATGTGGCATTGCAGTAAAATCCATGAGGAAGAACTAACTTTGTGGGGGATAGGGTAAGAGATTCCATGATTTCGTTGTTGGAATGACTCTTTCCACCTCACTCCTATGGCCCAGAGGAAAACCTTGTGTTTTCTAAATGGAGGGGAGAATTTTAGACTTTCCATCTTTCCATGGAAATGGTAACATTTGAACCAGATCATCTGATTGTAATATCCATGTTACATCGTCAAGAATAGACCTGAATGAATATGCATAAAGTTAAAAAAAATCACAGCAAAGAAGGTACATCTTCCTTAGGGAACATTGTTAGACATTTAGACAGTGGGTGAAAAGCTATTCTGACAACCAGGAGTTATATGTGCCCCATGTTTGCTTCAGCAGGCTCTCACAGGGATTCTGCTTTTACTTCTAGCAGAGATGAAGAGCTTGAGCATGTTAAGTGGTCCTCCTTTAGAAAACTTCTGCAAAGACATAGATGAGAATCCCATAAGAGCATCTGGTCTTTTTTTTAAATACTATTTTATTTGATCATTTCCAAGCATTATTCATTAAAGACAAAGATCATTTTCTTTTCCTCCCCCACCCCACCCCCAGTAACCAACACGTGATTCCACTGGGTATCACATGTGTTCTTGATTCGAACCCATTGCCATGTTGTTAGTATTTGCATTAGAGTGTTCATTCAGAGTCTCTCCTCTGACCTGTCCCCTCAACCCCTGTAGTCAAGCAGTTGCTTTTCCTTGGTGTTTTTACTCCCACAGTTTGTTCTCTGCTTGTGGATAGTTTTTTTTTTCTCATACATCCCTGCAGATTGTTCAGGGACATTGAATTGACCATAATAGAGAATGCCATTACATTTGATTTTACCACAGTTTATCAGTCTCTGTGTACAATGATTTCCTGGTTCTGCTCCTTTCGCTCTGCATCACTTCCTGGAGGTTGTTCCAGTCTCCATGGAACTCCTCCACTTTATTATTCCTTTGAGCACAATAGTATTCCATCACCAACATATACCACAATGTGTTCAGCCATTCCCCAATTGAAGGGCATCCTCTCATTTTCCAATTTTTGGCCACCACAAAGAGTGCAGCTATGAATATTCTTGTACAGGTTTTTTTTTTTTCCTTATTATCTCTTTGGGGTACAAACCCAGCAGTGCTAAGGCTGGATCAAAGGGCAGACAGTCTTTTAGCACCCTTTGGGCAGAGTTCCAAATTGCCCTCCAGAATGGTTGGATCAGTTCACAACTCCACCAGCAATGCATTAATGTCCCTACTTTGACACATCTCCTCCAGCATTCATTACTTTCCTTTGCTGTCATGTTAGACAATCTTCCAGGTATAAGGTGATACCTCAGAGTTATTTTGATTTGCATCTCTCTGATTATAAAAAATTTAGAACACTTTTTCCTGTGCTTATTAATAGCTTTGATTTCTTCATCTGAAAACTGCCTATTCATGTCCCTTGCCCATTTATCAATTGGAGAATGGCTTGATTTTTTGTACAACTGATTTGGCTCTTTATAAATTTGAGTAATTAAACCTTTGTCAGAGGATTTTATCAGGATTGTTTCCCAATTTGTTGCTTTTCTTCTGATTTTAGTTACATTGGTTTTGTTTGTACAAAAACTTTTTAATTTGATGTAGTCAAAATTATTTATTTTACATTTTGTGACTCTTTCTAAGTCTTCCTTGGTTTTAAAATATTTCCCTTCCCAAAGGTCTGACATGTATACTATTCTGTATTCACCTAATTTACTTAGAGTTTCCTTCCTTATGTTCAAGTCATTCACATTTTGAATTTATCATGGTGTAGGGTGTGAGGTGTTGATCCAAAACTAATCTCTCCCACACTGTCTTCCAATTTTCCCAGCAGTTTTTATCAAATGGTGGATTTTTGTTCCAAAAGCTGATATCTTTGGGTTTATCATATATTGTCTTGCTGAGATCACTTGCCCCAAGTCTATTCCACTGATCCTCCTTTCTGTCTCTAAGCCAATACCACATTGTTTTGATGACCCCTGCTTTATAATATAGTTTGAGATCTGGGAGTGCAAGGTCACATTCCTTTGTATTTTTTTCATTATTTCCCTGGATATCATTGATCTTTTGTTCTTCCAAATGAACTTTGTTATGATTTTTTTTCTAATTCAGTAAAAAAAAATTGGAAGTTCAATGGGTATGTCACTAAATAGATAAATAAGTTTGGGTAGGATGTTCATTTTTATTATATTGGCTCATCCTACCCATGAGCAGTTAATGTTTTTCCAATTGCTCAGATCTAGTTTTAGTTGTGTGGAGAGTCTTTTGTAGTTGTGTTCATATAGTTTCTGTGTTTGTCTCAGAAGATAGGTTCCTAAGTATTTTATTTTTTCTAAGGTGATTTTGAATGGGATTTCTCTTTCTAGTTCTTGCTGATGACTTGTGTTTGAAATATATAGAAATGCTGTTGACTTATGCGGGTTTATTTTGTATCCTGCAACTTTGCTAAAATTGTTGATTATTTCAATTAGCTTTTTGGTTGAATCTCTAGGATTCTTTAAGTAGACCATCATATCATCCACAAAGAGTGATAACTTTGTCTCCTCCTCTATTTTAATGCCTTCAATTTCTTTTTCTTCTCTAATTGCTACTGCTACTGTTTCTAGTACAATGTCAAATAATAGAGGTGATAATGGGCATCCTTGTTTCACTCCTGATCTTATTGGGAATGCATCTAGTTTATCCCCAGTGCAGATGATATTAACTGATGGTTTTAGATAAATACTGTTTATTATTTTTAGGAACAATTCTTCTATTCCTATGCTTTCTAGTGTTTTTAAATAGGAATGGGTGTTGTATTTTATCAAAGGCTTTTTCTCCATCAATTGAAATAATCATGATTTTTTGTTGGTTTGCTTGTTGATATGGTCAATCATATGGATGGTTCTCCTAATAGTGAACCAGCCCTGCATCCCTGGTATAAATCCTACTTGATTATGATGAATGATTCTTCTGATCACTTGCTGGAGTCTTTTTGCTAGTATCCTATTTAAGATTTTTGCATCTATATTCATTAGGGAGATTGGTCTATAATTTTCTTTCTCTGTTTTTCACCTGCCTGGCTTTGGGATCAGTACCATGTTTGTGTCATAAAAGGAGTTTAGTAGAAGTCCCTCTTTGCTTATTATGCCAAATAGTTTGTATAGTATTGGGATTAGCTGTTCTTTGAATGTTTGATAGAATTCAATTGTGAATCTATCAGGCACTGGGAATTTTTTTTAGGGAGTTCTTTGATGGCCTGTTGGATTTCATTTTCTGATATAGGATTATTTAAGAATTCTATTTCTTTGTTAGTCTAGGCAGTTTATATTTTTGTAAATATTCATCCATATTGCCTAGATTGGTATATTTATTGCCATATAATTGAGCTCAGAGATATTTGCTATCAAATTTTACCTCAGTTTTCTATTTAACTTCAAATTTTCATTGCATTGGTTTTGTTTGCATGAAAACTGTTTAATGTAATGTAATCAAAATTGTCCTTGTACCTTCTCATGGTCTTCTCTATCTCTTGTTTATAGTTTTTTCCTTATACATACATCTGACAGGTAAAGGATTTCAGGCTTCCTTAATTTGCTAATGATACCACACTTTATACCTAAATCATTACCTAATATGACCTTATCATGGTATTCAGTATCAGATATGCCGAAGTCTTGCCATAAGGTTTTACAGTTTTCCTCATAGTTATTTTGGCAAATAGTAAATTTTTCCTCCAAAGCTAGAATCTTTGGGTTCATCAATACTAGATTTCTATGATCATTTACTATTTTGTATTGTTTACCATCACTTTATTTCTTAGCCACTACTATATTTTTTCAATAATTATTGATCTATAATATAATTTGAGATCTGTTACAGCTAGGCCATCTTCCCTCTATAAAAGTTAAAATTGAATCTCAATAATAATATTATATTTTAAGAGATTTATTAATGATGATTATAAATCAAGGAATAAAGAATATGCAAAATAAAGACAATGTGCCTCTGGCTGGTTATCCATTTTTTAATCCACCCCACTCACCACCATCAATGCTGATTCTATGTCAGAGAGAGGGAGCCTCCAAAATCCACACCCTTTATCCTCTGTCTACAGGAAGTACAAAATGACAGGAAGTCAGTGGGCTCTTGAAATTTGTAGTTCTTTTTTAGTGTAACAGATTTTCAATCTATTTAGGCATAATTGTTATTTTATTACAATGGCTTTGCTTACCTTTGAATAAAGAAGGTTTTCCTAATTGTTTAGATCTCACTTAATTTGTGTGAAAAGTGTTCTGTAGTTTTGTTCCTACAATACTTAGATTTGTCTTGGCAAGTAGAACCCCATGCCCCAGCCAGGAATTTTATTTGTCTAGAGTTAGTTCCAATGAAATTTCTATTCTATTCCTGTGATGGACTTTGTTGATAATATTTCCTGTTGATTTATTTTATATGTTGCAATTTGGCTAAAATTAACAGTGAATGTTACTAATAGTTTAGCTGATTTTCTAGACATTTTTACATATATCATCAGATTATTTAGTTTCCTCATTGCCTATTCTAATTCCTTAAATTTCTTTTTATCTTCTTGCAATAGTAAGCACTTCAAGGACAATATTGAATAATAGTGGGTTAATGGGTATCCTTGATTCACTCCTAATCTTATTGAGAAGGCTTTTAGCTTATCCACACTATAGGCAATGCTTGATGATGGTTTTAGATAGTTACTAATCATTTGAAAGAAAGATTCATGTACAACACTCATTCCTATTAAAAAAAACTAGAAAGTATAGGTATAGAAGGGTCTTTCCTAAAAATAATAAATAGTATCTATCTAAAACCATTAGCCAACATTATCAGAAATGGGGATAAACTAGATGCATTCCCAATAAGATCACGAGTGAAACAAGGATGCCCTTTATCACCTCTATTATTTAACATTATTCTAGAAACACTAGCAGTAGCAATTAGAGAAGAAAAAGAAATTTAAGGTATTAAACTTGGCAATGAAGAGACCAAGCTATCACTCTTTGCAGATGATATGATGGTCTACTTAAAGAATCCTAGAGAATCAATTAAAAAAGCTAGTGGAAATAATCAACAACTTTAGCAAAGTTGCAGGATAGAAAATAAACCCTCATAAGTCATCAGCATTTCTATATATCTCCAACACAGCTCAGCAGCAAGAACTAGAAAGAGAAATCCCATTCAAAATCACCTTAGACAAAATAAAATACTTAGGAATCTATCTCCTGAGACAAACACAGGAACTATATGAACACAACTACAAAACACTCTCCACACAACTAAAACTAGATCTGAGCAATTGGAAAAATATTAACTGGGTAGGATGGGTAGGATGAGCTAATATAAAAATGAATATCCTACCCAAACTTATCTATTTATTTAGTGCCATTCCCATTGAACTTCCAAATAAACTTTTTTTTTACTGCATTAGAAAAAACCATAACAAAGTTCATTTGGAAGAACAAAAGATCAAGGATATCCAGGGAAATAATGGAAAAAAAAAACAAAGCAAGGAGGTCTTGCAGTCCCAGACCTCAAACTATACTATAAAGCAGCGGTCATCAAAACAATTTGGTACTGGGTAAGAGAAAGAAAGGAGGATCAGTGGAATAGACTTGGGGTAAGTGACCTTAGCAAGACAGTCTATGACAAACCCAAAGACCCCAGCTTTTGGAACAAAAATTCACTATTTGATAAAAACTGCTGCAAAAATTGGAAGACAGTGTGGGAGAGATTAGGTTTGGATCAGCACCTGAAACCCTACACCAAGATTAACTCAAAATGGGTGAATGACTTGAATATAAAGAAGGAAACTCTAAGTAAATTAGGTGAATACCAAATATTATACATGTCAGACCTTTGGAACAGGAAATTTTTTTAAACCAAGAAAGACTTAGAAAAAGTCATGAAATGTAAAATAAATAATTTTGACTACATAAAATTAAAACCAAAATCAGAAGGGAAATAACAAACTGAGAAACAATCTTCATAACAAAAACCTCTGACAAAGGTCTAACTACTCAAATTTACAAAGAGCTAAATCAATTGTACAAAAAATCAAGCCATTCTCCAATTGATAAATGGGCAAGGGATATGAATAGGCAATTTTCAGTCAAAAAATCAGAACAATTAATAAGCACATGAAAAAGTGCTCTAAATCTCTTATAATCAGAGAGATGAAAATCAAAACAACTCTGAGGTATCACCTTATACCTGGAAGATTGTCTAACATTACAGCAAAGGAAAGTAATGAATGCTGGAGGAGATGTGTCAAAGTAGGGACATTAATGCATTGCTGGTGGAGTTGTGAACTGATCCAACCATTCTGGAGGGCAATTTGGAACTCTGCCCAAAGGGTGCTAAAAGACTGTCTGCCCTTTGATCCAGCCTTAGCACTGCTGGGTTTGTACCCCAAAGAGATAATAAGGAAAAAAAAACTTGTACAAAAATATTCATAGCTGCACTCTTTGTGGTGGCCAAAAATTGGAAAATGAGAGGATGCCCTTCAATTGGGGAATGGTTGAACACATTGTGGTATATGTTGGTGATGGAATACTATTGTGCTCAAAGGAACAATAAAGTAGAGGAATTCCATGGGAACTGGAACAACCTACAGAAAGTGAAGTAGAGTGAGAGGAGCAGAACCAAGAGAACATTTTACACAGAGACTGGTACACTGTGGCACAATCAAATGTAATGGACTTCTCCATCAGTGGCAATGCAATATCCCTGAACAACCCAGAGGGACCGAAGAGAAAAAACACTATCCCATTCAGGGAAAAAACTGTAGGAGTAAAAACACCAAATAAAAAACAACTGCTTCATTACATGGGTGGAGGGGGATACAATTGGGATGTAGATTCTGAATGAACATCTTAGGGCAAAAACTAACAATATGGAAATAGTTTCTGGTCAAGGACACATGTGATACCCAGTGGAATTGTGTGTTGGATATGGGAGGGGAGGGGAGGGTGGAATGGGAAAGTTAAATTTGTAATCAGAGAATAATGTTCCAAATTGACCAAATTGAAAGAAAGAAAGAAAGAAAGAAAGAAAGAAAGAAAGAAAGAAAGAAAGAAAGAAAGAAAGAAAGAAAGGAAGGAAGGAAGGAAGGAAGGAAGGAAGGAAGGAAGGAAGGAAGGAAGGAAGGAAGGAAGGAAGGAAGGAAGGAAGGAAGGAACGAAGGAAGGAAGGAAGGAACGAAGGAAGGAAGGAAGGAAGGAAGATTCACTTAATCCTATACTTCTAGCATTTTTCATAAGGAGTGTTCTATTTTATCTAAAGGTTTTTTCTGACTCTATTGTGATATTAATAGTGTTTCTTTTCATTTTATTACTAATATGGTCAATTATGATGATAGTTATGGTATTATTGAACCAGAACTGAAACACTCAGATATTTGTGATTTTATATTATATTAATATTTATGATACTTGATACAAAAATTTACTTGGAATTTTTTCTTTCAGTGACCTATGAAGTCTTTAATTTTTTTCCTTATCTTACACTACTTAAAGTAATTTCCCAATATGTCTCTTTTTTTTCCTGCAGCTTCTTATAAAAGGGTTTTACATCATTATTTTCCTTGGGAAGAAAAATAATTCATAAATGATTACTCTATATTTTTTCAGATTCAGCTTTCTTTACTTGTGAGTGGGGGCACTTTGCCCTCATAAGTTTCTTTGTTCACACCCTCACTTGGCCTTGGAAATTTTGAGTATCAATCCAGGATGATCAGAAATAATGCAGAAAGTCCACCACTACATGGAAATATTTTTCTCTTCTCTTTCATCTTTCACTGCCCCCATTCTGGAATGTTTTAGAATCAATATTGAATAGCCATATTTTAGAGAGAAGACTCAGAGTAGCTTTGCTGCTTGCCTTCACAATTCATTCCTTTATCACAACCTGGGAAATTTAAATTTAATTTCAGCTATACACATGGAAGTCTCAGTGATACAATGGATACAGTATTGAGCCTTTAGTCAAAAAGACTACTCTTCCTAATTTCACAATATCCTCAAACTGTCCTCACTATACTTGAATATTGGCAGTTTGTCTCAATTTTTGGTTTATTGCAAGTGATTAAAAAAATCTTCATACATTCAGCCACTATTCCCTTTTTTCAGTTTATTAATTAATTTAAAAATTTTCCCCATATTTACAGGATTCATTTTCTCTCCTTTGTCCCTCCCAGAGCCCACAAGCATTTCCATTGGGTTTGAACAAATGTTGCCACTTCATACCTATTTCAATATTATTCATTTTTGCTATAGAGCAATTTTTAAAAAAACCCCAATCCCAAATCATAAACCTACATGTACATGTGATAAGTGAAGTCATATGTTCTTTTTCATTTCACCTCTCATAGTTCTTTCTCTCAAGGAGCTTAGCATTCTTTCCCATCAGTCCTTTAGGAGTTTCCTGACTTGTTGCATTGCTACTAGGAGCAAAGTCCATACATTGAATTTTCCATAATATTTTACTTTCTATGGTCAATGTTCTTCTGGTTCTGCTCATTTCACTCTGCATCAGTTCATTGAGGATCTCCCAGTTAATATGGAAAGCCTCCAGAAAATCAATCCTTACAGCACAATAGTATTCAGTCACCATCATATGCCACAATTTGTTCAGCCATTCCCCAATCAAGGAACACCCCCTTGTTCTCCAAAATTTTATCACTACAAAGAACACAGCTAAGAATATTTTTGTGCAAGTCTTTTTCCAAATTATCTGTTTGGGATACAAACCCAGCAGTGGTGTGGCTGGATCAAAAAGCAGGCAATCTTTTGAAGCCCTTCATGTAAAATTCCAAATTGCCTTCCAGAATGTCAGCCACTATTTCTTACTTCTCTTTCCTTTTGGTTTTGACATTATTTTTCTTCAACATTTGCATCTTCTGTTCCAAATCAAAGACCATACTAGGATTTGTCCTAAATAATTGATTTCTCTTAATTTTTCCTTCTGAGTCCATTTCTTATTATCTTAACATTTATCCTTCATCTTTTTTAAATTTTTAAAATTATTTTACTGATCTTCAGAGGACATTAATGTTTGAGATTATGAACTAATTAAATGGCAGTATTAGTGAAGTAAAGATCTGCTACTCTCAGGTAACAGAAAACTCCATGAGGAGAAATTCCAATATGGCAGTAAAATGGAACATTTTCAGATTTGTTCATCTAGGGAATAATGTGGGGTGGGGGGCAAACTTAAATCAATTGTTGCATCAGTCAGGTTATGCTATATGCAAAGATTAAAAGACATTATTCATATGTATCTATTACATGAGACTTTGAAACGGAGCATAGCTTCTCTTATGAATGTCTATGAAATTTTTGGGAAAGTCATGTTGCTTCTCAAAGAAACTCTCTAAATCTTATATAGGTGATGCAGAACAGCACTTGTAAATTAAGTTATTGTTACTAGGAATTCCATGTTTTACATCTATAGATTCTTAAAATGGCAATTAATATTACCAACTGCACAATGACTTCCTTTTCACCTATAATAAATTAATTACCTACATGGATACGTTAATACAGACATGTATTAACCTTGGTCAGAAGCATTCACTGGAAATCATGATCACCTATTTTTTAAAGTCCTTTGATGTGTGGTCTTAGGTTCTATTTGTAATACTTTCCATTGGCCATCCCATATTTATTAATAATTAATAATGGCATGGAAGAAAAATTTAAAGAATTTAGTTTCAAATATGCTTGTTTATTTTGCTAGCAATCGAGAAGGGTTCTAATATATTGCTTTTTACTATTTGACAGTACGCATTCTCCCACAGGATCACAGGAATTGGGAAGTGATCACTGGAGTTATATAGGGTAGTGTTTTTCCCCAATCCAGATGCAGGAGATTGGTCAAGTCTGCTGAATTGGTATAATAGTCTCTCTCTTCCTCTAAACATTTGCAGGGATTCTAGTTTTCACGATAGCCAGCACTAGTTCTCCTCAATTTATCACCTCAATTGTCTTTTATTCATAGACACCAGTAATCAACATAAATGGCATGATACCGTAACAAAACTAAATCTAACCTTGTCTCAAATGGAATGAAGTCTTGAAGAGAACCCTGACCTAGCCCTCCATTCCTCACCCTCTCATGGCCACCATTTTTCTAAGTAAATCTTTTGAGGTTAAAAACCCAGGACTTTGGGGAAGTTTCTATGCAGATTCTTCTTGGTCTTTGATTCTCCATGAGGAGGAGCAAGCTGGTCTTGACAGAGAAATTACTTTTTTCTTATGTTTAATACTCATATATAGAAAGATAAAAAAGATATTTATATATGATATGGGGGATAAGGGTCCCCCTCCAAATCCCTAGAGGAATACCAGGTCAAAGATTCCATGAGGAATTTCCTAATCCTGGACCCCTGCACTGATGACAGAAGAAGGTCATTACTGGTGATACCAAAGAGAAGTCTGAAGAAAGAAATGATTCTCTGCCTCTTCTTTTGGATACATTTACACTAGTTTTTATGATAGGGGTCTTAGCACAGAGGGATACCATTTTTTTGGCATCTCAAACATCACTAGGTTCCACAACCTCAATACCTCAACCACCCACTTCTCTATACACTAAAAGATGTTTACCACTATCATTGTATGTATTGTTTCCTCTTTAACCCAGATCTGAATAAATAGGTTGTAGTGCTACCTGCAATCCACCACTTCCTCACCTTCTCTGTGACATTTGTTCCTCTCTTATCTTTTTTATATGAGATAATTGTTCCATTTTCAAACTTTCTATCCTGTTATATTGTTATATTTGATTCCTTCCATGATAATCAACTTGAGTTCAAGTCTTTTGTCCCTGAATTTGAACTGAAGAGAAATCACAAATATCTCAGGGATGTGAGGAAGTTTCCATTTTCAACTCGTTTTTCTCCACTACATAGAAAATCCTGGAAAGAAATTAAATTAATATGATGTTCATATGAAAATATTAATGCCAATAGAAAAATTACATACAAACAAACCTGTCAGAGTATTCATCTTTAGGGATACAATAGGATGAAGAAAGTTTTTATTAGAATTTTTTCAGTTAAGGATAAGAGAGTCAAGAAAGTAACATCTTTACCAGCTATATTGTTTGTTTGATTTAAACATAATATTAAATTTTTTATTCAAGTGTTTTTTCCAGATTCCAGAAAAAGGGTTGTTTTTTATCAATAAAAATTACCAGCTAGGTATTTAATGAATGATAGATTGTATAAGAACTCAGTTGCTCAGTTTTAAATGATGATGTAGACTAAAGAATATCTAGAGAAACACTGATATATTTATGTCAACTATGTGTATAAGTAATTAGCTGGGTTTGGAAAATTACCTTTTACTGGGAGTTTCCCCAAAGGTGCTCAGATCACATTATGTCTCTAATATTCACAGCAATAAATATCCTCACTTTCAAAGAATCAAAATATAGAGAATATGACAACTCATAAAACCCATATCCAGAAAAATTATGATTCCACAATAGATAATTCTTCACTTATAGTAAGATATGTTGACCTAAATACAAGGATTCAACTAAGAAATATATTTGATTTTATGCCATTTATAGCCATCATTCTTGATGAACAAACTCCAACAGATAAGGAGATTTTAGTGATGAGAGAATGTAATTTCTCTGATCCATCTAATACCAGTAGGAATTACTCATTTGTTTGATATGGCAAATTATGATGGCATTTTTAAACAGGAAGTCAATTCTTTGCACTATTCTGCTCTTTCAATTAGCCATGAACAGAGCCCTTGATGTTATTCTTTCAGTCTTTCAGCTCATGATTACAAATGTCGTGAAATGGATGGTGAAAATCCATTGGACCTTGAAGCTCAATAAAACCCATACCTGACTAATTTTCTCACTGAAATAGAGCCTGCATTTCTGCTTCCTGTTGATCATTCCATCATTATCTCTAAGTCCAAGGAACAATCAGATATCTTTCATTTTTCCCTTTGATTTTATTCTGATATTTTAGGCTAAAATTTGTGGTATATGCACCTCAAAAAAAAAAACCCTGAGTCATTTTGGGCCTTATTTATATATCATGAACAGTGCAGACAAAGGCTTTAGTCCAAGAAAATTACATTAATTGGAAGTCTCAAATATACTCCAAATGTTACAATTTTGCTGATATCAATGACAGTATAGTCAATTCTAAAGGATTTTTAACAATTTTGAATAGGCATTCATTTGTAACCACCAACACACAAATAGCAAACCACAAACCAACAAAAACACCCAAAATACATCTATATGTCAGCTTTTTCCTAAATGAATCAACTAGGTTAAAAAAGACTGAGAAAGAACTACCATTTATGCTTTATTTCTCAATGAAATAGTTCTTGTCATTAATATCCTTATAGCACCTTTTATCTGCTTATTCCATAGACTATATATAATGGGGTTCAGAAAGGGTGGTATTACAGTATAAAATACAGAAAGAATTATATCCTTAAAAGACCCAGAATCTGAAGGTGGTTGGAAATATACATAAGAGGCTGAAATGAGAAATAAAGAAACCACAGTGATGTGGGGGATGCAGGTCGAGAAGGCTTTTTTCTGGTCTTCTTTTACAGGAAACTTGAGCACAGTGGAAAATATACGAACGTAAGATGTAATAATGAAGGTATAACAGCCAGTGCCAACCACCAAATCAGAAACAATTAAGGATAACTTATTGCTAAAAGTGTCTGAGCAAGAGATCCTTAGCAGAGAGGGGATGTCACAGAAGAACTGATGGACCAAATTGGATTGGCAGAATGACAAGCGAAACGTGTAACCAGTGTGGAAACCTGCGTACATGAAGCCAGTGATCAAGCAGGTTATGGTCATCTGCATGCAGACTCGGGGACTCATGATCACTGGGTAGTGGAGAGGCTGGCAGATGGCCACATAACGGTCACGAGCCATGACAGTGAGCAAAGTAAACTCTACATATGCCATGAAAACCACTAGGAATACCTGAGCTGCACAGCCTGTAACTGAAATAATCCTGTTGTTCACAAGGGTGTTAACCGATGCCTGGGGAACAGTTATTGAGAGGTAGCAGGCATCCACCATGGACAGATTCCTCAGGAAAAAGTACATGGGCGTATGGAGTCTCCTGTCAAAGGTTGTGATGATGACAATGAGGAGATTCCCCATCAGGCCTGCAGAGTAGATGAGAAACAGAAGGAAAGAATAGAAGATCTGGAGCTCTCGAACGTCAGAAAACCCCATGAGGAGAAATTCAGTTGCAGTAGTAAAATTGGACATTTTCAGACTTGTTCATCTAGGAGGTAACGCAGGTAGGACAAGGAGCAATCAGTCAATCCATCGATGAGCAGTTATTAAGGACATCCTTGAGATTTTGACAGTCAGCATGACCTGTACTATGTTTTGGTTGTTTATCCTTGAACAAGATAAATCACTTCTCAAGGAAAATCTCTAAGACTTATAGAGGAAATGCAGACATGGACTGTTTAAGGAAGTTTCTATTCCTGAGAATCCAATCTAATAAACGTACAAGCAAAGTAATCTTACTGAGGACCTTATATTGGTTTCCTTTTTTCTTATATGGTATTGATTACTCATGACTAAATAATCATTGCAGATAATTTGACCTGGACAGAAACCAACAAGGAAAATAAGTCATTTTTTTAATGCTTCAGGAGTAGTCTTTGCCTCTCCCCATATTCCTTTCCTGACCATTTCATCTTCTTTTAATAGGTAAGAATATTATAGAAGAGAAAGTCAGAAACTTATTAAGACTTAGTTTCAAATCTTCTGGTGCTGATAGTGGAGAAGGGGACTAAATCTTTTCCTCCTCCCACTGTCCTCTATAAATGCTCCCAATGATTGGTAGAAAAAATTAGAAGTAAACGGTTGTGATATATTCAATAGCATTTTCCTTTATCCAGGGGCAGGAGAATGATGAAGGCTGCTGTCCCATTCTGATATCTCTCTGCTCCTCTGAATACTTTCACTTAATCTAATTTGCACCATAGTTGATCATCAGCTCTTCTAATCTTGGCAACTCAATTGTCTTCCATTAAGAGTCCTCAGGTAATCAACATGAGTAGCTATCATGCCCAGCTAGACATTTGACTATGGGAAACTGTCCTGGAACTCCATTCCTCAATCTCAAATTGGCATGAAAGCCTCTTTCAAGTTTAAACAATCAGGCTTTTCAGACAGTCTAACCTGATTCTTCTTAGCCACTAATTCTCCAGTGTACCACTATGAAAGGGAAGCAAGCAGATTTTGACTAAGGAAGGATTGTTGAACACTTATGATGTAGGTATGAAAAAATTTGAGATATAGATATCATTTTTTAAAATTACAACCCTAAAATTTGTCCCACTTTTTTGCACCTCTGCCATCCACTGAGGTGACAGAAATAAAATCAATTATCTTCTGTATAGTCCTGCAAAAGATATTCCCATATTAGTTAGAAGATATATAGAGAAAGAGTGAAAACAAGAAAGAATGAAAGAGAGAGAAATGAAGGAAAAAAGGAAAGAAGGAAAAGAGGGAGGAAAAAGAAAAGAAATTGTATCATTCAAACTCACTGTATCTTAATTTGGACACGGCTACAGGTCTCCATGCTGTTAACTTATCTAATTTGAGTTTCTCAGGAATTCTCTTATTGAATTCCTCAGGCATGGCAAAGAACTCAAGAATTTCTCTAGCTGAGGCTGCATCCGCAGACCATCATAAAAATTACATTGTTCAATGGACCTCATAATTCAGTTCTGCTTGTTTAGGAAGTAATCCTCTCACTCTCAACCATCCCTATTATATTTTTAGCTTTGGTTAAATAGCACGTTTAATATGGTAGCCCCAGTGGAGAAACTTCACCTTTGTAGAAATTCCCTGAGTTGCCTTTGGGACAGAGTCCCTGATGTCCAGGACAATTCAGAGAGCCAGAGATGATAGAACTGAGGTAATTATTTCTGTATTGGGAAGGACATGTTGCCAAGTTAAGTCCATTTAGAAGAAATGTGTTTGGAATTCTAGAGACATTAATTATTGTTTATATGTGTAAATACATTTCATGACTAAGGACATCATTATCTTGCTGACTCCTTCCAAAGAATAGAAGTCCCATTCACCCATAATTTAAAAGCTTAAAAATGATAAATTCAAGGTTATTGGGCATTTATTTGTCTCATTAGCTCTGCTGGAACAAATACACGTGGCTCAGGTGTTAGGTCTGACTGACATACATGTGAGAATTTGCTGTAAAATGTTTTGAAGTATATTTTACTTTTTGCATCACATTTTTGCCTTCTCAAAAAAAAAGATTACTAAGGAAATCTACCAATAAAGTAAAGATATGTGACAGATTGTATGACATTTTTAACCCACCATCCTCACTGTACTATTAAGAAGAAAATTTTATGATGCAGAATATTTGGTTAGTGTGGTCATTTAGGCTTATCTTTGTTTATATCCATCATTTGATCTTAAAGAAAAATAATATTTTCTTACATTAACATAACAGCTTATTCAGCTACTTTTCTCCATTTTGATGATGACAAAAAAGTTTTATATGAATATTTTAAATCTACTGTGCCTTGATTTCTATAATTGATCTCTTTGTTGTATGTAGCTATTAAAAATCTAGCAATGTTACACATAATCTAATTCTTTTTCCTGGAAATTCTAAAATGATTTGGAAAAAGATTGGTTACATTAGCATCTCCAACTAAGATTTTTAAAAACCCAGACTTTCCAGTATTAACTGCTATCATCTTTTATAAAACATAATATTTCATGGCTTGTTAATCCTCCATATGATATGTGTGATTCCTTAAATGAAACAACAGGCCAGCAGCATGTAGTAACATCAATCTCTAATATCCCAAAGATATTCCACAGGGCATATGGGCTAAACACCAGAATGATGTAGGGATGATTAAATCAGTAACACCAGTCAAAATAAAATTTAAAGATGGAATACCTCCCAAATTACATCAATACAAACTCAGCAAAGAGGTTGCAACATCTTGGACTGTTGGGGGGTAAGTTTTTCCCTGGAGCTGATTTCAGGTTCCGGCATCTTAGCTAAGCCTCTTTGGAGGTCAGGCTGATTCCTTCCTCCTTCACACTCATAACCTTACTTTCTAGATGTTGTATCTTCCTGCCTGGGTTTTGCTACTAGCCCCTTCCTTCCTCCTTCTCTACTATATCAATTAAATCACCATAAAATTTTGCAGATGACTTGGGTATTTTATTATTTGGGATTTCCCTTGGTGACCACTTAAATTTAGATTTTTTCAGTCTCAACCATAATTTCACCCTTTACATATCATATTTCACATGAGTTGCTATATGGCATTTTTAAAAGCCCATGAACTGATGAATATTTGTCACAATTTTAAAAAATGTAGCAAATCTTTCAGCCTTGGCAAACATATTTTTAAACAAAGTAAAACTTATTTTGGGTTTAGAACATCATCAGGAAATCTAGATATCATTACAAAAATGTGGCAGAGTAGTCTAGGAAAAAAAAACAACTAAAACTGTACTTTTGATGTTGGATAAAGTGAGATGAAGAGTTATAAATGAGAGATGCTCCTTTTTGGGGAGTCTTCTAGGGGTACAATGCCCTGGGATTAACTTCTCAGCTCCTTTGGTATGAGACTGTGATGTCCTATCCAATGTGGGAGGTGGGGATTATGATTTGTATTTCACTTCAGCTCCTAAAATATTACCTTACAGGCAAAATGACCAGAGATTGTTAAATTCTAAAAATCATTTCTAAGGACCCCTTAAAATCAATTTGAGATATTTACCTCATTAGATTTTCCAAAGATTGTCATACAATTGTAGCAATGTTCTGATGGAGTCCATATATCCTCTATGTGACAATTTACAAAGTCCAAACAGAAAAACTGTTTTTATATGGGCTTATTCAATAATGTTTGTTTAGTGTAGTTACAGGTGAAAAGCAACAGAATATAACAGCAGTTAAAACCCAGTACATTAAAATGATTCAGTGTAACCAAATAGTATTGAATGCATTAATATATGAACTTAAAGCCAACAAAATTAAATCTTAAACAAAAAAATCAGTAAAATGCAATAAAATACAGATATTTTTATAAAATATTGGGGTCTGAAATGCCTTAAAATATATAACCTCCAGTCTTTTTAAGGTTCCTTGTTTTTTTTTTAATTAATTATCCATTTAGATGCCTATTGTCAGAAGGCAGAAGATTGGTAAGGGTAGACAATGGGGGTTAAGCGACTTGCCCAAGGTCACACAGTCAGGAAGTGTCCGAGGACAAATTTTAACCCAGACCTACCATCTCCAGGCCTGTCTCTCAATCCACTGAGCCCCTGAGTTGCCTCCCCATAGTGAGGATGGTTTTTTGGAATCTCAAATTAGGCCAAAGAATTGTAGGAAGTTGAAATTCTCTCCTGAATCTCAGGTGAGCTAAGTAAAAGAATCAATGCAGTCAAAAGATATCCTTTTAAAGAAGCCATGCTTGTAAGTTCCTGTTTGTAAAAGTATCTAACTTCTCTTCATTCTCCCCCTCTGTGATCCCCTGTCCCCTGCCCCCTGCCATGTGGAGGCTAAGGAAAGAACACCCCCATTTTCAACAGTTTGTTTTTGATCCTGAAGTAATTGGCTCTGCTACCAGCAGCCTTCTGGGTCAGAGGCCAGAGTTGCTGGGGCTGGGGATAAGCTGGGCCAGGTGTGTGAGAAAGAGGGCAGAAGCAGGAGCCAAAGCCAGAGCCACAGCCAGAGCCAGAGCCAGAGTGGGCTGGTCCAGAACCAGGTGAGAACAATCTGTGTCCGGATTGCAGAAGCGCAGAAGCAGGCAGCAGCTGGGCGCAGGCAGGGCTAGGGCTGAAGCCGGAGAGTGATCTTAGGAGGAGCAGATGGCTGCAGGCAGGAGCAAGGTAAGCAGGCAAGCAGGCAGGAGGGAGATGAGTCAAGAGGCTTTGCTAAAAAGCCTTGGATAAACAAACCTTAGAAATCATTATCTAGGCTATCTTTAAAAAAAAATTGAGAAGTTCTCATCCAGTCTAGTGGTTGCCATTTACTGTAAGTTAATTAGTTTCTCGACTAAAAAAAGTATTATAATTTTATAAGGTTTATTAAGATTATTAGAAATCAAGGAAATAAGAAAATACAAACTAAGAAAAGCAAGTGCCTAGGGCTGAATAACCCATTCACAGCCACTTACTCTACATCTTGAATAGCAGGTATAGAGATGTGTGTGTTCAGAAGCAGAATAAGAGCATCTCTGGAGGCAGAGAACCCTTTAAATAAAAATTCTGTTCTCGCACTCAGGTAATAATTCAGGTAAGATTATAGGGAATTCTGGGAAGTACCAAGGACTTCTGGGGATTGAAGTCTGGGGTGCAAATGTCCATTTTTACAACAGCTAAGGAGTAACTAGGCCTGCCTGAGTTGAGCCTGAGGGCTGGAGCAAAATACATAGTATGTTGGCTAGATATCTTACCCTATTCTCTATCTCATTTTTCTTACTATCACTATTTCTATATTTTATGAATAAATTGCTAAATAAATTTCTTTGGAATTAATTAAAATTCCTGGTGACCCTACACTTAAATAATACAGTCCAATCTTTATAAAAAAAAAACCCACACATTTCTACCCCTGACATCACAATTTTCTGGATTGACTCATTACATTTTGAAACAAATTATGTAAATCTTTCAAAATTTTTCTGAAATCATTCTTATCATTTCTTATACCACAATAATATTCCATCATTATCATATACCACAAGTCATTAAGTCATTCCTCAATTTATGGTCAACTGCTCAATTTCTAATTTTTGGTATCACATGAATAGAGCTATTGATAAATGATTGGGTATAAATAGGTCCCTTCCCCTTTTTTGATCTCTTTAGGATATAGAACTAGAAATGGCATTACTGGATTAATGAGTTTGCACCATTTTATAGTCCTTTGGGTACAATTCTCAGTTACTCTCCAGAATTTATTTACTCATTTTAAAAAATATTTTCCATGTTTACATGATTCATTTTCTTCTCCTCCCCCTTCTTTCCCCCCACCCAAAGCCCACAAGGAATTCCACTAAGTAGTACAAATATTGTCACTTAATACCTATTTCAATATTGTTCATTGTTACTATAGAGCAATTTTTTAAAAACCCTAAACCGCAAATCACATACCTACATATACATGTGATAAGTGATGTCATATGTTCTTCTTTTTCATTTCAACTCCCATAGGTGCTTAGCATTCTTAATGTGCTTAGCATTCTATCCCATAAGTCCTTTAGGAGTGTCCTGGCTTTTTGCTTTGCTACTAGTAGCAGAGTCCATTATATTGAATTGTTCCATAATGTTTTACCTTCTAGGTACAATGTTCTTCTGGTTCTGCTCATTTCACTCTGCATCAGTTCACTGAGATTCTCCTAGTTCATGTGGAAAGCCTCCAGATCATCAATCCTTCCAGCAGAGTAGTATTTCATCATCATCATATGCCACAATTTGTTCAGCCATTCCCAAATCAAGAGACACTCCCTCACTTTCCAATGTTTTGCCACCTCAAAGAGTGCAGCTATGAATATTTTTGGATGTCTTTTTCTTCATTATTTCCTTGGAGTACAAACCCAGAAGTGTTATTGCTGTATCAAAGGGTATTCATTCAAAGCCCGTTGCACAACATTCCAAATTGCCTTCCATAATTTCAACCACTATTTCTTACCTCTCATTCCTTTTGATTTCATTGATATATTTTTTTTTCTTTTGTATTTGCACCTTTGGTTGCAAATAAAGACCATGCTAGTATCTGACCTAAATAATTGCTTTGTTTGTCTTAATTTTCCCTGAGTCCATTCCTTATTATCTTAACATTTTCCTTGATTCTTTTTAAAATTTTAAAATTATTTTATTGCTCTTTGGAGCATTTTGTTGTTTGAGATTATGAATTATTTAGATGGCCATAGCAGTGAAGTCAAGATCTGCTACTCTCAGGTGACATAAAACCCCATGAGGAAAAATTCAGTAATAGCAAGAAAATGGAACATTTTCAGATTTATTCATCTAGGGAATAGCCTGGGATGGGGAGCAAGTAGAAATCAATTGTTGTATCAGTCAGGCTATGCTACATGAAAAGACTGAAAGACATTATTTATATGTATCTATTACATAAGACTTTGAGAAGCAGCATAGCTTCTATTATGACTGTCTATGAAATTCTTGGGCAAGTCATGTTACTTATCAAGGAAATCCTCTAAATCTTATATAGGTGATGCAGAACAGCACTAATAAAGAAAGTAAATGTTACTGGAAATTCCATATATTAAAGATATATATGGTTAAAACAATAATTAATATTAACAACTGCACAATGACTTCCTTTTCAACTATAATAAATTAATTACCTACATGGATACATTAATACAGACAATCTAACCTTGGTCAAAAGCATCCACTGGAAATGATGATCACTTAATTTTTTAAGTTCTCTGAGATGTGGTCTTAGGTTCTATTTGTATTACTTTCCATTGGCCATCCCATCTTTATTAATAATTAATAATGTCATGGAAGAAAATGTAAAAAGCTTAGTTTGAAATATGCTGGTTTCTTTTGCTAACAATGGAGAAGGGTTCTAATATATTGCTTTTTAAGACTTCACTATATACACTCTCCCACAGAATCAAAGAAATTGTAAGTGATCACTGGAAATATATATATATATATATATACACACACATTAGTATTTTTCCCTAATCCAGATGCAAGAGAATGGTGAAGTCTGCTGAATTGGCCTTATATTCTCTCTTCCTCTAAACATTTGCAGGGCTTCTGGTTTTCACTATAGCCAGCACTAGTTCTCCTAAATTTATCACCTCAATCATCTTCTATTCATAGACACCAGTAATCAACATAAATGACATGATACCATAACCAAACTAAATCTAACCTTGCCTCATATGGAATGAAGCCTTGAGAAGAACTCTGACCTAGCACCCCATTCATGAACTTCTCATGGCCATCATTTTCCTGAATAAATCTTTTGAGGTTAAAAACCCAGGACTTTGGAGAAGTTTGTATGCAGATACTACTTGGCCATTGATTCTCCATGAGGAGGTGCAACCTGGTATTGACAGAGAGACTTCTTTTTTCTTATTTTTAATATTCATATAGAGAGAGATAAAATATATTTATATATGATATGGGGGAGTAGGGTCACCTGGACACCCCAAATCACTAGAGGTATCCCAGGTCAAATATTACATGAGGAATTTCCTAATCTTGTACCCCTGCACTGCTGACTGAAGAAAGTCATCCCTAGTGCAACCAGAGATGTCTGAGTAAACAAAGGATTCTCTGCCTCTTCTTTTAGATACATTTGTACTAGTTGTATAATAGAGGTCTTGGCACAGAGGGAGACCTTCTGTTTTCATCTGAAACATTACTAGATTCCTCAAGATAGGCAAGTCACCCACTTTTATGATCAGGACATCATGAATGATGTCCTGTGCTTAGGCTCCCAGACTCCAAGGCACCTCATGATGTCACCTAATCCCCCCTGTTAATCCCCCTTGTATTCCCCTTCCCTATCTTTCCCTCAAAGTCACATAAACACTATACTTTTAGGATATAAAATTTCTGCACTCCTCTTCAGTTTGACCATTGTACCTGCCTCCCAGGCATTCAACTTAATACATTTCCCTTTTTTTTAAAGATAATTGATAGAACCTGGTCAGTTCTTTGAAAAGAGCATCTTCCTAGCCCAGATTAATATCAAGCTCTCCCACAAAAAATGTATATGTCAATGTTAATTTTTTCAATTCTTGATTTTATTATACGTTACTATTCCACAGCCATTAAAAGGGCCCCAAATCCATTACATATCTATCAATCCAGCCAAGCAGAAAATATTGACACATTAATTAACAAGAAATAAAAAGAGAATGGAGGAAAGAAAAGAATGAGGGAGAAAGGAATGGATGAAAGAAGAAAAAAGGGAGGGAAGGAATTAATAAATAAAATGAATGAGCAAATGAAGTAACAAAGGAAAGAAAGAAGGAATGGAGGAAGGAATGGAGGAAGAAACAGGAAGGAAGGAAGAAAGGAAGGGAAGAAAAAAGAAAATCATAGGAAGAAGGAAATGAAGAGAGAAAAAAAGTTAACAGTCAAATTTATTTTATCTTAACTTAGATGTAACTAGAAAGCTCTGTGCTATTAACTTATCTAATCTGAATTACTTGGATAGTATTTCTGAATTCCTATGGCATGGAAAAGATCTCAAGAATTCCTTTATTCATTATGCACCAGCATCCCTTTATAAATGCTCTATTGTTGTTTGACCCTCATAATTCCATTCTGCTCTTTAGTGAAGTAATTCTCTACTCCTCAATTATCCCTATTATAGTTGTAGTTTCGCTTAAACAGTATGTTGGATGGTCCTTTATGGGCCAACTATACCTTTGTAAAGTATCCCCTCAATTGCCTTGGGAACAGTGTCCTGTGTAATTGGAAATCTTGTGTCTTTGAACTATATTTCCCAGGAGGCCACTGACTTCCTGTCATTACATGCTGATGGAGATAAATACAGTGCTCTTTCATGGCTAGCTCTCTTTCCTTCCTGCATCAGGACATTGGTGGAGTGAGCTGTTTGAGTTTTAAGTTGAGTTGTACATTAGACATGGGCTTGTGCTTTTATTTTGTTACCTATTTATATCATTACTTTTAATGATCATTTATAAGTCTTATATATTTGAACTTATTATACATTAATTTAATTTTTATAGTCCCAAATGTCCAACAAAATTCAGAGAGCCGGAGATCATGGTCCTAAGGCAAATGTCTCTAGATTGGGAAAGGCATATCTCAAATAAATTCCGCTAAGAAGAATTAGAACTGGAAAAAGATCTAAAAATTTACTGAAGAATATAACACTTAAAAAATCAGAATTTGGGGGGGTAGTTGGGTGGATCAGTAGATTGAGAGCAATGCTTAGAGATAAAAGGACTGGTTCAAATCTGATGTCAGACACTTCCTAGTTATTATCCTGGGCAAGTCACTTAACACCCATTGCCTATCCTTTATCACTCTTCTGACTTGGAACCATTACAAAATATTGATTTCAAGATAGAAGATTTAAAGATTAAAAAATAGAAATAGTCAAGGGGAATCTAATGACTTCTTAAGATAATAAGAAAAACATTTAAAAAAAGTAAAACAAAATAAAAAGAAGAAAATGTAAAATACTTCATTATAAAAATAAATGTCTTAGAAAACAGATTGGAGAGACTATGAGAATTGTTGAAAACCCCCTATATAAGAAAAAGCAGAATCTTTTGAGGATCAATCCTTTTGAAAAAATCCTTTTGGAGAATCTCTTGAGAGAGGCTCTGGAGAAGGGAAGCTCTTGGAGGACAATCTCTAAGGAGGTCTCGCTGGAGCTCCTCTGAGGGGACTCTGTCCCTCTGGAGGCTCTTGAGAGAGGCCCTTTGAAACAGTCTCTGGCTGGAAGGCTCTTTGAGGAGGACTCTGGCTGGAACTCTCTCTGAGGAGACTCTGTCACTAGAATCCTTGCTTAGACAGACCTTGTGGTGAGTGATAAAAGACTGACTGACTGATCTCTCTCTCTTAAGACTCAGGTCTAGGCCATGTTGTCTTAAAGCCCTTCATACTTATTTCCTTTTTCTCTCTTTCTCTCTGTTCTTTAATTCCTCATTGTATTATTAATTAAATTATCTATAAAACCCAGTTGACTTGGGTATATTCATAATTGGGAATATTTCCCTGGGGACCACCTTATATTTGATTTAAAACCAAGACACTGTAGTGAAACATATTTTCTGCAGTCACAATTTACTCACCCACTCTTATATCTACTATACTTTATAACTTCCACACTTTTAAATATAACAATAAACAATTTCAATTAGTGAAATAAATTTACTGCTGAATAATCACATTAAAAAAAGAAACATGAATTCAAAAACTTATAGTGAAGGTGAGGAGAGATTAGAAGGCTGATAATATTAGAAACCTAGTCTCATGAAATCTGAATCAGAGAACAAACAATATATACACCTAGCATAGTAAAAATTTTCTTAACTGAAAGAGAAATAGGAAGGTGGGGTTGGATAATGGAGAGGCTCTTAGAGGTGTATACAAATTGAGATGTGAAAAGACAAAGAGATAAATAAGGGAGAGACCCTTTCAAGGGTGTGTAGATTAAGAAAAAAAGAGAACAAAGGGATAAAATATAAGAGAGGCTCTTAGAAGAGTGGATAAATTAAAAATTAGGAGTAAGGGAAAGGAACAAAGAGAGAACTGAGGGAATAAAAAGAACCCTCAGAGAGATGAGTTGATTTAGAATTGTTGTGGGGTGAAGAGGTGCATCTCTTCAGTTTGGGAAGGAAATAAGAGAAATAAGAGTAAATAGTATGAAGGGCCTTGGCCAAATGGCTGAGGCCTGAGCCTTAAGAGAGATTAGTCAGTCTTTAATCACTCACCACAAGATCATCCTAAAGCAAAACTCCAGTCCTTAACTGAAATCCTCAATTCCTGAACTGAGTTCAGAGACCCAGCTCCTCCAACTAACTTCAAGCTCCAACTAAGTTCAGAGAGCCAGCTCCTCCAAACTAATTCCAAACTCCCCAACTAAGTTCAGAGAGCCAGCTCCTTTTAAAGAGTAATTTCTCTTATGCCACCTCCCCTAAATTTTCACATCTACCAATCACAGTAGACATTATCTCCAGGACTGTCCATTCTTAGTTCACATCTGCTTTTGTTATCACCTTCTCTGATTAGATTATATCTTCTGAGTATTTCACATCTCTTTGCTAAGCTTGTCCTTTGTAAGTTGCTTGATCTTTTTAGTGATTAATTTAACCTTTATAGGTACTTAGTACCCTTTTGTATTAGATCTAAAAATAAACCTAGCTTAAGGGTTTTGCTTCACTATAAGTATGAGTTCAGGACTTTTCATTGTTCAGTAAGGAGTTTGCATCTTTATCTCTCCCTAAGGCACTGTCTGAGAAGGGTGGAGTAATTTTAAAATTCCCAATACATTCCTGATCAAGTACCTTAATTTGTTACAATAATGGAATAGCCTTAACCAAATGTTATAAGGTATAGTCTGAGCAATTTTAAGATTCACAGCACCATTTTAAATACCTTTGGGTACAGTTACAACTTGCTCTCCAGAATGGTTGGATCAGTTCAAAACTCCACCAATAGTGCATTGCTATACCAATTTTTCCTTACTCTATTCAATATTTCTAAATTTCTTTTTATATTTTTCCATGGAACTATCCAATGGGTTTGAGGTATTACCACAGTCTTGCTTTAAGTTACATTTCTACAACCAATAATGATTTGAAACATTTTATATGATTTTTATCAAAAACTTCCTCCTTATATCTTTGATCACTAATCAATTGAGGAATAACTTTTCTTTTTAAAACTTGACTCAGTTCTCTATCTGAGAAATGAGGCTTTTTTCAGAGATATTTGCTATCAAAATTTCCCTCAGTTTTCTATTTAACTTCTAATTTTGGTCACATTGGATTTGTTTTCATGAAAACTGTTTAATGTAATGTAATCAAAGTTGTCCATGTTACTTCTCATATTCTTCTCTATCTCTTGTTTTCAGTTTTTCCCTTTTACATTGATCTGACAGGTAAAGGATTTCAGACTTCCATAAGTTGCTAATGATATGACACTTTATTTCAAAATCATTTCTCATTTTGACCTTATCTTGGTATACAGTACCATAAGGTTTTCCAGTTTTCGCAATTATTATTTTGTCAAATTGTAAATTTTTGCTCCAAAGCTTGGATCTTTGGGTTTATCAATACTAGATTGCTATGATCATTTACTATTTTGTATTGTTTACCATCCCTTTATTTCTTAGCCAGTACTATATTTTTTCAATAATTATTGTTCTATAAAACAATTTGAGATCTGTTACAGCTAGGCCATCTTCCCTCTATAAAAGTTAAAATTAAATCTCAATAATAATATTATATTTTAAGACATTCATTAATGCTTTTTAGAAATCAATGAATAAAGAAGATTGAACATAAAGACCACATGCCCATGGCTGGTTATCCATTTTTTAGTCCACCTCACAAACCACCATCAATATTGATTCTATGGCAGAGAGGTGGAGCCTGCAAAGTCCACACCCATTATTCTCTGTCTACAGGAAGTATGTAATAACAGGAAGTTGGTGGGCTCTTAGGATATGTAGTTCTTTTTTTGGGTAACATTATTTTCAATCAGACACTTCACATTTTTTCATTAATTCCTTGGTTTTTCTTAATCTTTCATCCTTCCATATGAATTTTTAAAGTTATTTTTCTACATGAAATAATTTTTGGTAGCTGGATTATGAAATTGAATAAAGTTATTCAGGTATAATTATAATTTTATTACAATGGCTTTGCCTAACTTTAAATACTGAAGGTTTTCCCAATTGTTTAGATCTCACTTCATTTGTGTGAAAAGTGTTTTGTAGTTGTGTTCCTACAATACTTATATTTATCTTGGCAGGTAGAACCAGATGCCCCATCCAGGTATTGTATTTGTCTAGTTATTTCCAGTGAAATTTCTATTCTATTCCTATGGTTCACTTTGTTTATTATATTTTAGGTTGATTTATTTTATATGTTGCAATTTGGCTAAACTTAATAGTGAATGCAACTAATGGTTTAGTTGTTTTTCTAGAATTCTTTAAATATATCATCATATACTCTGCAAAGATCAATAGTTTAGTTTCCTCATTGGCTATTCTAATTCCTTAAATTTCTTTTTATCTTATTGCAATAGTAAGCATTTCTAGAACAATATTGAATAATAGTGGGTTAATGGGTATCCTTGAATCTCCCCTAATCTTATTGAGAAGTTTCTTAGCTTATCTGCACTATAGGTGATAGTTTTAAATATTGACTAATCATTTGAAAGAAAGATTCACTTAATCTTATACTTTCTAGCATTTTAATGAGGAGTGTTTTATTTTATACAAAAGTTTTTTCTGACTCTATTGTGATATTCTCTGGGTTTCTTTTCATTTTACTACTAATTTGGTCAATGTGATAATAGTTGTGGTAATATTGAACCAGCACTGAACTACTCAGATATTTGTGAATTTATATAATATTAACATTTATGATACTTGATGCAAAACTTTCCTTGGAATTTTTTTTCTTTCAGTGACCTTTGTAATCTTTATTTTTTTTAATTTTTCCTTATCTTTACAATATTTAAAGTAATTTCCCAATATGTCTCTTTTTTTCTGAAGGATTTTATTAAGGCATCTTATTAAGAATTAATGTATTCATTATTTTTTCATGGGAAGAAAAATAATTCATAAATATTTTTTTTTCAGATTCAGATTCCTTTACTTGTAAGTGGGGGCACTTTGCCCTCATTAGTTTCTTTATTCACACCCTCACTTGGACTTGGGACTTTGAGCATCAATCCAGGATGATCAGAAATAATGCAGAAAGTCTGCCACTACATAGAAACATTTCTCTCTTTTCTTTCATCTTTCACTGCCCCCATCCTGGAATATTTTAGAATCAATATTGAATACCAATATTTTAGAGAGAAGACTCAGAGTAGCTTTGCTGCTTGCCTTCACAACTCATCCCTTTTCCTCCTCCTGGGAAATTTAAGTTTAATATCGGCTGTACACATGGAGGTGACTGAGTGATGCAATGGATAGAGTACTTAACCTTGAGTCAAGAAGACTACTCTTCTTAAGTTCAAAATATCCTCAAGCATTTACTGTCTTTGCTGTCCTTGTATATCTGGGATTTGGATCAATTTTTGGTTTATTGCAAGTGATTAAAAAATCTTCAATCAGACAATATTTCTTTTTTTCAATTTATTAATTTATTTATAAATATTTTCCATATATACATGATTCATTTTCTCTCCATTCCCCCCTCCCAGATCCCACAAGCATTTCCACTGTGTCGAACAAATGTTGTCACTTTATACCTATTTCAATATTATTCATTTTTTCTATGGAGCAATTTTTGAAAAAGCCTAAACCACAAATCACATACCTATATATACATGTGATAAGTGAAGTCATATGTTCTTTTTCATTTCAACTCTCATAGTTCTTTCTCTCAAGGAGATTAGCATTCTTTCCCATAAGTCCTTTAGGAGTGTCCTGACTTGCTGCATTGCTACTAGGAGCAAAGGCCATTACACTGAATTGTTCCATAATGATTTACATTCTGTGTACAATGTTCTTCTGGTTCCCCTCATTGCACCCTGCATCAGTTCATTGAGGTTTTCCCAGTTCATATGGAAAGCTTCCAGATCATCAATCCTTACAGCACAATAGTATTCAATCACAATCATATGCCACAATTTATTCAGCCATTCCCCAATTAAGGGACACCCCCTTTTTTTCCAATATTTTATCACCATAAAGAAGACAGCTATGAATATTTTTGTGCAAGTCTTTTTCCTAATTATCTCTTTGGGATACAAACCCAGCAGTGCAGTGGCTGGATCAAAAAGCAGGCAGTCTTTTCTGGCCCTTCATGTGAATTTCCAAATTGCCTTCCAGAATGTTAGCCACTATTTCTTACTTCTCTTTCCTTTTGATTTTATTGACATATTTTCCTTCAACATTTGCATCTTCTGTTCCAAATCAAAGACCATACTAGGATTTGTCCTAAAAAATTTCTTTGTCTTAATTTTCCCTATGAGTACATTCCTTATTATCAACATTTTTCTTTGATTTCTTTTAAATTTTTTAAATCATTTTATTGGTCTTCAGAGCATTTAGATGTTTGAGATTATGAACTAGTTATATGGTCATATGAGTGAAGGGAAGATCTGCTACTCTCAGGTGCCAGAAAACCCCAGGAGGAGAAATTCAGGCATAGCAGTAAAATTGAACATTTTCAGATTTGTTCACCTAGGGAATAGCCTGGAGTGGTGGAAAAGCAGAAATCAATTGTTGCATGAGTCGGGCTATGCTACATGCAAAGACTATCAGACATTATTCATATGTATCTATTACAAGAGACTTTGAGAATCAGCATAGCTTCTATTATGACTGTCTATGAAATTCTTGGGCAAGTCATGTTGCTTCTCAAGGAAACTCTCTAAATCTTGTATAGGTGATACAGAACAACACTTGAAGAAGGAAGTTACTGTTAGTGATAATTCCATTTATTAAAGCTATTGATTCTTAAAACAGTAATTAATATTACCATCTGCACAATGACTTCCTTTTCATCTACAATGAATTAATTACCTTTGAGGATACATTAATACAGACAATCTAACCTTGGTCAGAAGCATGCACTGGAAATCATGATCACTTATTTTATTGAAGTCCTCTGAAATGTGTTTTTAGGTTCTATTTGCATTACTTTCCATTGGCCATCCCATCTTTATTAATGATTGACAATGACATGGAAGAAAAATTTAAAGAACTTAATTTCAAATATGCTGGTTCCTTTTGCGTAACAATTAAAAGAGTTGGTTTCATAAACTGTGACCTCAAAGATATGTTTTTATATTAAAAATAATGTGGTTGCCAGGGGAAAATTCTCAAATATGAAATATACCCAAGACAGCTGTGTTTTTATGGAGATTTTAATTAATACAAATAAGGAAATTAATGGAAGGGAGAGAGAGAGAGAGTAAGAGGAAATAATGAGAAAATGGCTAGACCAGCCTAGGCCAGCATGAACCAGACTAAGCTGAAAATCCTAAGAGAGAAATCAGTCAGTCTTTTATCCACTCACCACAAGATTTGTCCCAAGCAAGATTCTAGTGTTCAGAGAGACACCAGTTCAGCATTTGCCAGCTCAATCTCCAGCCATCAAGCCCTTCAAGGCAGCTTTGGCCAGCTGCCTCCTCCAATTCAGCTTTTCCCAGCTAAATCCCCAGAGACCTCTTTTTGACCTCCTTTTAAAGGGAATTTTCTCCTATTTCACCTCCCCTAAGTTTTCACATCTACCAATCACAGTAGATGTTTTCCAAAGGACTGACCATTCTTAGTTCACACCTGAGTAGGCTAAACTTTTGAGTAATTCACACCTGAGTAGACCAAAATCTCTGAGTAAGTTCTCACCTCTTTGTCCCTTGTAAGTTTACAAGTTACCTGACCTTTATAGGTACTTAGAACCCTTTTGTATAATATCTAAAAATAGGCACAGCTTAAGGTCTTTTGCCTTACTATAAGTATAGGTTAAGTACTTTTCATTGTTTAGCAAGGAGTTTACAACTTTATCTTCCTGTAAAGTATGCTTAAGTAGGGGTGGAGTAGAGTTCTCACATTCCTGACTAAGTCCCTTCATTGTTTAAAATGGGGAATGGTCTTAACCAAATCTTATGAAGTAGGGTCTGAGAATTTTTAAGATTCACATTTGCCTGCAATAGAGAAGGGTTCTAATATATTGCTTTTTACTATTTGACTGTACACCCTCTGCCACAGAATCAAAGAAATTATAAGTTATCACTGGAGTTATATATAATAGTATTGTTCCCCAATCCAGATGCATGAGAGTGGTGAAGTTTGCTAAATTGGCCTTATATTCTCTCTCTTCCTCTAAACATTTGCAGGGATTCTAGTTTTCACTATAGCCAGCACTGGTTCTCCTCAATTTATCACCTCAATCATCTTCTATTCATAGACTCCAATAATCAATATAAATGGCATGATACCATAACAAAATTAAATCTATCCTTGGCTCATATGGAATGAAGCCTTGAGAAGAACTCTGACCTAGAATTCCATAACTCAACCTCTCATGGCCACCATTTTTCTAAATTAATCTTTTGAGGTTAAAATCCTAGGACTTTGGGGAAGTTTGAATGCAGATGCTTTTTGGCCTTTGATTCTCCATGAGGAGGAGCAACCTGGTCTTGACAGAGAAACTACATCTTCTTGTGTTTAATACTCATATAGATAAAGATAAAAAAAAGATATTTATATATGAGATGGGGGCACAGGGTCCCCTGGGCATGCCAAATCCCTAGAGAAATTCCTGGTCAAAGATTCCATGAAGAATTTCCCAATCTTGTACCCCTGCACTGCTGACTAAAGAAAGTCATTGCTAATGAAACCAAAGAGATGACTGAATAAAGAAATTATTCTCTACCTCTTCTTTGAAATACATTCACACTAGTTTTTATGATAGGGGTTTTAGCATAAAGAGGTACCATTTTTTTTTTGCATCTCAGACATCACTAAGTTCCTCAACCTCCCATTGCTCTATACACTAAAAGATGTTTACCCTTATTGTTTTTATTGTTCCCTCTTTAACCCAGATCTGATAAAAATAGATTTTAGTGCTACCTGCAGTCTACCACTTCCTCACCTTCCCTGTGACATCTGTTCCTCTCCTAACTTTTTTCATATGAGATAATTGTTCCATTTTAGCTCTTTCTACCCTGTTATATTGTTATATTTAGTTCCTTCCATAATAATCAACTTGACTTCAAGTTTTTGGTCCCTGAATTTGAACTGAAGAGAAATCACAAATATCTCAGGGATGTGAGGAAGTTTCCATTTTCAACTCATTTTTTCTACACAACATAGAAAATCCTGGAAAGAAATTAAATTAATATGATGTTCATATGAAAATACTAATGCCTATAAAGAAAATCACACACACACATCTAACTGAGAATTCATCTTAAAAATTAATTGAAGGGATACAATAGAATGAAGAAAGTTTTTATTAGAATTTTTTCAGTTAAGGACAAGAGAGTCAAGAAAGTAACATCTTTACCAGCTATATTGTTTGTTTGATATAAAGATAACAACTTTTTTATTAAAGTTTTTTTTCCAGATTTCAAAAAATATATTGTTTTTAACAACAAAAATTACCAACTAGATATTTAATAAATGATAGATTATATAGGACTCAGTTGCTTAGTTTTAAATGCTGAAGTAGAACAAGGAATATCTAGAGATACAGTGATATATTTATGTTAACCATATGAATAAGCAAATAGCTGGGTTAGGAAATTTACCTGTTACTGGGAGTTTCCCCAAAGATGTTCAGATCACATAATGTATCTAATATTCACCCCCAAAAATTTCCTTACTATCAAAGAATCAACATATAGATAACTTGACAACACAACACCAATATCCAGAAAAAAAATATGATTCCATGGAAGATAATTCCTCACTTATAGTAAGATATGTTGACCTAAATACAAGGATTCAACTGAGAAACATATTTGATTTTATGCCATTTATAGCCATTATTCTTGATGAACAAACTCCAACAGATAAGGACATTTTAGTGAAGAGAGAAAACACATTCTCTGATCCATCTAATACCAGGAGGAATTACTCATTTGTGTGATATGGTAAATTATAATGGTATTTTTAAACAGGAAGTCATTTATTTGGACTATTCTGCTCTTTCAATTACCCACGAACAGAGACCTTGATGTTATTTTTTCAGTCTTTCAGCTCATGATTACACATACCTTTTTTAGGTCACTGAATGGTGATAAGACATTGGACCTTGAAGCTCAATACAACCCATACCTGCCTAATTTTCTAAATGAAAAAGAGCCTGCATTTCTGCTTTCTGTTGATCTTTCCATCATTTTCTCTAAGTCCAAGAAACAATCAGAGAGCTTTGATTTTTCCCTTTGATTTTATTCTGATAATTTGGGCTCAAATTTGTGCCATATGTACCTAAAAAAAAACACTGAGTCATTTTTGGCCTTATTTATATATCATAAGCAGTGTAGACAAAGGCTTTAGACAAGTGGTTCTCAACCTTTCTAGTGCCATGATCCTGAATACAGTTCCTCATGTTGCAGTGACCCCAAACCAAAAAAAACTTTTTTGTGGCTACTTCAAAACTTTAATTTTGCTACAGTTATGATTTGGAATGTAAATACCTGACATGCATTATGTATTCTCATTGCTACAAATCAAACATAATCCACAGGCTGAGAACCGCTACTTTAGACTAAGAAAATTACATTACTTGGAAGTCTCGAATATACTCCAGATGATAATAATTCTGTGGATATCAATGACAGTTAAGTCAATTCTAAAGGATTTTTAACAATTTTGAATAGTTATTCATTTGTAACGACCAACACACAAATGTCAAACCATAAACCCACAGAAGCACGAAAAGATACATCTTCATGTCAGTTTTTTCCATAATGATCAACTAGGTTGAAAAATACTGAGAAAGAGCTACCATTTATGCTTTATTTCTCAATGAAATGGTTCTTGTCATTAATAACCTTATAGCACCTTTTATCTGCTTATTCCGTAGACTGTATATAATGGGGTTCAGAAAGGGTGGGATTACAGTATAGAATACAGAAAGAATTATATCCTTAAAAGACCCAGAATCTGAAGGTGGTTGGAAATATACATAAGAGCCTGAAATAATAAATAAAGAAACCACAGTGATGTGGGGGATGCAGGTCGAGAAGGCTTTTTTCTGGTCTTCTTTCACTGGAAACTTGAGCACCGTGGAAAATATACGAACATAAGATGCAATGATGAAGGCATAAGAACTAGCGCCAACCACCAGATCAGAAACAATTAAGGATAACTTATTGCTGAAAGTGTCTGAGCAAGAGATCCTTAGGAGAGAGGGGATGTCACAGAAGAACTGATTGACCACATTGGAATGGCAGAAAGACAAGCGAAACGTGTAGCCAGTGTGGAAACCTGCGTACACAAGGCCAGTCAACAAGCAGGTTAAGGTCATCTGCATGCAGACTCGGGGACTCATGATCACTGGGTAGTGGAGAGGGAGGCAGATGGCCACATAACGGTCACGAGCCATGACAGTGAGCAAAGCAAACTCTACATATCCCATGAAAATCACTAGGAATACCTGAGCTGCACAGCCTGTAACCGAAATTACCCTGTTGTTCACCAGAGAGTTAACAGATGCCTGAGGAGCAGTTATTGAGAGGTAGCAGGCATCCACCATGGACAGATTCCTCAGGAAAAAGTACATGGGGGTGTGGAGTCTCCTGTCAAAGGTGGTGATCATGACAATGAGGAGATTCCCCATCAGGCCTGCAGAGTAGATGAGAAACAAAAGGAAAGAATAGAAGATCTGGAGTTCTCGGATGTCAGAAAACTCCATGAGCAGAAATTCAGTCACACTGGTGAAATTGGACATTTTCAGACTTGTTCATGTAGGGACTGACCTAGGTAGGACAAGGAGCAATCAGTCAGTCCATCAATTAGCAGTTATTGAGGACATCCTTGAGATTTTGACAGTCAGCATGACCTGTGTTCTGTTTTGGTTGTTTAACCTTGAACAAGTTAAATCACTTCTCAAGGAAAATCTCTAAGCCTGATAGAGGTGATGCAGACCTGAACTGTTAAAGGAAGTTTCTATTCCAGAGAATTCAATCTATTAAACCTATGAGGAAAGTGATCTTACTGAGGACCTTATATTGGTTTCCATTTTTCTTATATTATATTGATTAATTATGAGTGAAAAATCATTGCAGATAATTTGACCTGGGTCAAAAACCAATAATGAAAATAAGTAATTTTTTTTATTTTTTTATTCTTTCATCAGTACTCTTTTCCTCTCCCCATATTCCTTTCCTGACCATTTCATCTTTTTTTAATAGATAAGAACAGTATAGAAGAGAAAGTCAGAAACTTATTAAGACATTTTCAAATATTCTTGTGCTGGTAGTGGAGAGCTGACTAAATCTTTTCCTCCTCCCACTGTCCTCTATAAATGCTCCCAATGATTGCAAGAAAAAATTAGAAGTAAACGGTTGTGATATATTCAATATCATTTCTCTGTATCTAGGGGCTGGAGGATGATGAAGGCTGCTGTCCCATCCTGATACCTCTCTGCTCCTCTGAATACTCTCATTTGATCTAATTTGTACCATAGCTGATGATCAGCTCTTCTAATCTTATCAACTAAATTGTCTTCCATTAAGAGTCTTCAGGTAACCAGCATGAGTGGATATCATGCCCAGCTCTACCCTTGATTGGGGAAAACTGTCCTGGAACCCCAATCCTCAACCTCAAACAAGCATAAATGACTCTTTCAAATTTAAGCAATCAGACTTTTCAGACAGTCTAACCTGATACTTCTTGGCCACCAATTCTTCAATATACCACTATGAAAGGGAAGCAAGCTGATTTTGACAAAGGAGGGATGATTGAGCACTTATTGATATAGGTATGAAAATACATTTAGATATAGATATCATTTTCTAAAATTACAGCCCTAAACTTTGTCCCTCTTGTTTCCTCCTATGCCACCCACTGAGGTGACAGAAACAAAATAATTATTGTCTGTAGAGTCATGCAAAAGACATTCCCATATTAGTTAGAAGAGATATAAATAGAGAATGAAAAAGTGAAAAGAGAAAAAATGAATGAGAGATAGAAAGAGTGAGAGAGGGAGAGAGAGAGAGAGAGAGAGAGAGAGAGAGAGAGAGAGAGAGAGAGAGAGAGAGAGAGAGAGAGAGAGAGAGAGGAAGGAAGGAGGGAAGAAAGAAAAGAAGGAAAAGAGGGGGATAAAGAAAAGAAATTGTATCATTCAAACTCACTGTATCTTAATTTGGACACGGCTACAGGGCTCCATGCTGTTAACATATCTAATTTGAATTTCACAGAAATGCTATGATTATTGAATTCCTCTGGCATGGCAATGAACTAAAGACTAGCTGAGGCTGCAACAGCAGATGATTATAAAAATAACATTGTCCTATAGACCTCATAATTCAGTTCTACTTGTATGGGAAGTAATGTTACCACTCACAATTAACCCTGTTTTTTGTAGCTTTGGTTAAATAGCACGTTTAATATGGTAGCCCCAGTGGACAAACTTCACCTTTGTAGAAATTCCCTGAGTTGCCTTTGGGACAGAGTCCCTGATGTCCAGGAAAATTCAGAGAGCCAGAGATGATAGCCCTGAGGCAATTATTTCTGGCTTGGGAAGGACATGGTGGAAAATTAGGTCCTTTTAGAAGAACTGCATTTGGAATTCTAGAGACATTAATTATTGTATATGTGTGTAAATATATTTCATGACTGAGGACATCATTATCTTGCTGACTCCTTCCAAAGAATGGAAGCCCCATTCACTCATAATTTAAAAGCTTACAAATGAGAAATTCAAGGGTCTTGTTCAAAGTTATTTGTCTTATTAGCTCTGCTGGAACAAATGCACGTGGCTCAGGTGTTAGGTCTGACTGACATACAGGTGAGAGAACTTGTTGTAAAATGTTTTGAAGTATATTTTACTTTTTGCATCACATTTTTGCCTTCTCAAAAAAAAAGATTACTAAGGAAATCTACCAATAAAGTAAAGATATCTGACAGATCATATGATATTTTAAACCCACAGTCCTCATTGTACTATTAAGAAGAAAATGTTATGACCCAGAATATTTGGTTAGTGTGGTCATTCAGGCTTATCCTTGTTTATATCCATCACTTGATCTTAAAGCAAAATAATATTTTCTTATATTAACATAACTGCTTATTCAGCTACTTTTCTCCATTTTGATGATGACAAAAAAGTTTTCTAGGAATATTTTAAATCTATTGTGCCTTGATTTCTGTAACTGATCTCTTTGTTGTATGTACCTATTAAGAATCTAGCAATGTTACACATAATCTAATTCTTTTTCCTGGAAATTCTAAAATAATTTAGAAAAAGATTGGTTACATTATTATCTCCAACTAAGATTTTTAAAAACGTAGACTTTCCAGTATTAACTGTTATCATCTTTTATAAAACATAACATTTCATGTCTTATTAATTATCCATATGGTATACGTGATCCCTTAAATTAGACGACAGACCAGCAGCATGCAGTAACATCAATCTCTAATATCCCTAGAGATATTCCACAGGGCATATGGGCTAAACACCAGAATGATGTAGGGATGATTAAATCAGTAACACCAGTCAAAATAAAATTTCAAGATGGCATACCTCCCAAAGCACCTCAATGCAAACTCATAAAAGAGGTAATCCAAGGCAAAACCCCAATAATCAACAGATTGGTAGAGCAGGGCATACTAAGACCTATAGTGTCAGAGTACAATACCCCAATATTAGCCATAAAAAGAGCAAGAGAGTCATATGTCAGCAAGAGCTGACATATCAATAAATTGGCGATTTGTTCAGGATATCAGGGTTATCAATAATTTCATCAAGAACACACACACAATAATTCCATGCTGAAATGACATAATAACAGAGAGCCCAAGCATTGCTTGCTGGTATATGGTCATTGATCTGAGTAACACCTATTTTAAAATTCCCTTGTACCTCAATGACCAGAATATTTTCACATTTCAGTGGGAAAAAATCAAGTTCTGTGGGACCTGATAATTCAGAATTTGCAATATTCTGTCAGCTGTTAAAAAAAGACTTGGAATCCATAAAGGTCAAACATAGTAAACTAGTACACTATGTGGATGATCTTCTCCTTGCTTCACCAGACCCTAAAACATATTTAGAAGACTCAAAAAGAGTGCTAATACAGCTATATAAAAGAGACCATGAAGTCTCAAAGAAAAAGCTACAGTGGGTCCTTCCAAAAGTTGAATATCTAGTTTTTATCTCTGAAAATGGTACCAGAAAAATCTCTAACAATAGAATAGCCAGTATACAAAAACTAGGAATCCCAAGAACCATGAAACAACTTAGGGCATTCCTAGGCATGGCATGGTTCTCTCAGCAATATGTCATAGGATATTCCAACATCTCTAAATGCCTCAACAGGTCTGAAAAAGAATGATGTAGAAGAGCCATTGAAACTTACAAAAGAACACCTACACCCTTTGTCCCAACTAAAGTAAGCTATTCTAGCAGCTCCAGCTCTAGGAATTCCAAACTATGATAAAGATTTTCACCTCTATGTCCATGAGGCAAAAGGAATAGCTTCTGTTGTGCTAGCCTAATATTTAGGATTACAGATAAGACCAATATTTTAGTATAGCACAATCCTAGATCCTACAGCTCAAGGCATGGTATATTGATTCCCTGTCAATTTCCAATGTCAAGAATATATTTGGTTTAAGACAGAATCAGTAAAATGACTTCCTCTATCTGAATCACTACGTGCTGGCAGGCCAAAAGGAGAAATACTTTCTTTTAAAAGCATCCTAGCAAAAAAAGCCGCTGTGTCTCGGGTCACAGAAAATGCTTCCAGCCTTCTGGTCAGTTGATCTACTATGATTACACAAAATTCAGAATTTCTGGCCTTTGGCATTGTTATGAAATCTATAGGTGCTCAAAGGGTGTACAAGCCAGAGGATGCCCACCTGTAGTCTTGGCTGCAAATGGGTAAGTGAAATATTATTGCATTCTGTCCTACAGACTTGTGGGATAGAAATCACTTTAAATTGGACCTGTACAAGGGCCCAATATGAATTTATTCTTGTTTACTCAACATTTTGTATGCATTTTATTTAGTATTTTTATTCTGATTTTGAATTTTTTTTCTCCCCAAAACTAACTTTTTTACATATATTTTTGTTTTGTTTTTTGTTTGTATTTTTTGTTTTGTTTTTTAATTCTTTTAATGACTAATTATACACCCCATAACTCAACAATGCATCCTGAGATTAACTGGATTTTTTTAACACCCACTTCAGGGGGAGATTGTATTTTAATTTAAAAAATCCAAGATTTTGAAATTTTTTTGTTCAAGAAAGATCTTCAAGGAAAAATCTTGCTAACTCCTAAATCCAGACAATAAACTATTGAAGAAAGATATCAGAAAACCTACATTACACAAGATCAAGAATGAACCTTGGGGTGTAGTTGATTGAATTGAAGGTTGATTGAACATTTATTTTGAATGTACACTCTTCTGCCAAAGGGGACTGCCCTCTAATTGGCTTTTGTCAATGTGCCCAGCAAAACATTGGTTTTGTTCTCTCTCTCTCTCTCTCTCTCTCTCTCTCTCTCTCTCTCTCTCTCTCTCTCTCTCTCTCTCTCTCTCTCTCTGCTATTTCCCACTTATATATAACTATTGTAATTTCATTGCTGATATATTTAAAAGACCCATCAGAGAGACTAGTCTTCCTCAGGACTCAGTGGGGTTGTGAATTTTAAAACTACTCCACCCTAATCAGACCATTCTTTAGAAGATCTGATTTAGCTATTTCCTGATCAATAACAATGGAGATACTTGGAATAACAGAATCAGGTCTTGGAAACTCCACATTCTCCACCCTACTCAGTTTAACAAGATTTTGAAAGGTCTACATCAAACTCAAGATTTAATTATCTGAGGAGATGGCCTTCAACAGACATGTGCAAAAATAAGGACAGATCTCTGGGCTCTCCTAAGTCAAGCTAAGTTCTCATTGGTACAGATGAGATGCAGAAAAGTAATGTAAAAATATCCATATAAGGCACATCATTTTCTGCCTCTTTCTCTTTCCCTGGAGAGATGACTCTGGTTGGCAGTGTGCTAAGCATCCCAACATCTTGGAGTGTTAGATGGTGACTTTTGCCCTGGAGTTGATTTCAGGTTCTGGCATATTAGCTAAGCCTCTTTGGAGGTCAAGCTGATTCCTTCCTCCTTCACACTCAAAACCTTACTTTCTAGATGTCATATCTTCCTGCCTGGTTTTTGCTACTAGCCCCTTCCTTCCTCCTT
Source organism: Monodelphis domestica (assembly GCF_027887165.1). NCBI lineage: Eukaryota > Metazoa > Chordata > Mammalia > Didelphimorphia > Didelphidae > Monodelphis > Monodelphis domestica. The sequence continues at coordinate 440,255,401 of NC_077230.1, forward strand.
CTCTACTATATCTATTAAATCACCATAAAATATGGCAGATGACTTGGGTATTTTATTATTTGGGATTTCTCTTGGCGACCACTTAAATTTAGATTTTTTTTTCAGTTTCAACCATAATTTTACCCTTTATATATCATATTTCACATGAGTTGCTGTATGGAATTTTTAAAAGCCTATGAAATGGTGGATATTTGTCACAATTTTTACAAATGAAGCAAATCTCTCAATCTTGGCAAACATGTTTTTAAACAAAGTAAAACTTATTTTGGGTTTAGAACATCATCAAGAAATCTAGATATCATTACAAAAAGGTGGCAGAGGAGTCTAGGAAAAATTTATTTTTTCTGTTGATGTTGGGTAAAGTGAGCTGAAGAGTTATAAATGAGAGATGCTCCTCTTTTGGGAGTCTTCTATGGGTACAATTCCCTGGGATTATCTTCCCAGCTCCTTGGTATGAGACTGTGATATCCCATCCAATGTGGGAGGTGGGGATTATGATTTGTATTTCACTTCAGCTCCTAAAATATTACCTTACAGGCAAAATGACCAGAGATTGTTAAAAAATATTCTAAAAATGATGTCTAAAGACCCCTTAAAATCAATTTGAGATATTTAGCTCATTAAATTTTCAAAAGGTTGTTATACAATTGTACCAATGTTTTCATGGAGTTCATCTATCCTCTATGCTACAATTTACAAAGTCAAAACAGGAAAACTGTTTTTATATGGGCTTATTCAATAATGTTTGTTTAGTGTAGTTACAGGTGAAAAGCGACAGAATATAACAGCAGTTAAAACCCAGTACATTAAAATGATTCAGTGTAACCAAATAGTATTGAATGCATTAATATATGAACTTAAAACCAACAAAATTAAATGTTAAACAAAACAATCAGTAAAATGCAATAAAATACAGAGATTTTTATAAAACATTGGAGTCTGAAATGCCTTAAAAATATATATAACCTACAGTCTCTTTAAAGTTCCTTAGTTTTTTTAAATTAATTATCCATTTAGATGCCTATTGTCAGAAGGCAGAAGATTGGTAAGGGGTAGGCAATGGGGGTTAAGCAACTTGCCCAGTGTCACACAGTCAGGAAGTGTCCAAGGCCAAATTTTAACCCATAACCTCCCATCTCTAGGCCTGGCTCTCAATACACTGAGCCCCTGAGCTGCCTCCCCATAGTGAGGATGGTTTTTTGGAATCTCAAATTGGGCCAAAGAATTGCAGGGAGTTGAAATTCTCTCTTGCATCTCAGGTGAGCCAAGTGAAAGGATCAATGCAGTCAAAAGATATACTTTTAAAGCAGCCATGCTTGTAAGTTCCTATTTGGAAAAGTCTCTAACTTCTCTTCATTCTCCCCCTCTGTGCTCCCCTGTCCCCTGCTCCTTGCCACATGGAGGCTAATCATAGCCTAAAGAAAAATTACCCCCATTTTTATCAGCTGGTTTTTGATACTAAAGAAATTGGGTCTGCTACCAGCAGCCTTCTGGGTCGGAGACCAGAGTTGCTGGGGCCAGGGATCAGCTGGGCCAGGTGAGTGAGAGAAAGGCTAGGAGCAGGAGCCGGACCCAGAGCCAGAGCTGGAACCGGGGTGGGGGGCAAGGCCAGGATCAGGTGAGAACAATCTGAGTCTGGATTGCAAGAGCACAGAAGCAGGCAGCAGCCGGGAGTGGGCAGGGCTAGGGCTGAAGCCGGAGAGTGATCTTAGGAGGAGCAGATGGCTGTAGGCAGGAGCAAGGTAAACTGGCAAGCAGGCAGGAGGGAGATGAGTCAAGAGGCTTTGCTAAAAAGCCTTGGAGAAACAAACCTTAGAAATCATTAACTAGGCTATTTAAAAAAAATTTTTGAGAAGTTTTCATCCAATCTAGTGGTTGCCATTTACTGTAAGTTAGTTTGTCTACTAAAAATGTATTATAATTTTATGAGGTTTATTAAGATTATTAGAAATCAAGGAAATAAGAAAATACAAAATAAGAAAAGCACGTGCCTAGGGCTGAATAGCTCATTCACAGCCACTTACTCTACATTGTGTAAGCCAGGTAGAAAGATGCGTGTGCTTAGAAGTGGAAGAAGATCATCTCTGGAGGCAGAGAACCCTTTAAATAAAAATTCTGTTCTCTCACTCAGTTGAGGACTCAGGTGAGATAATATGGAATTCTGAGATTGATGGTCTTTGGGGGATTGAAGTCTGGGGTGCAAATCTCCAATTTTACACCACCTAAGGACTAACTAGCCCTGCCTGAGATGAGCCTAGGGCTGGAGCAAAATACATAGTGTGTTGGCTAGATCTTATCCTATTCTCTATCTGATTTTTCTTACTATCACTATTTCTATATTTTATAAAAAATTGTTAAAATAAATCTCTTTGGAATTAATTAAAATTCCTGGTGACCCTACTCTTAAATAATCCAGTGCAACCTTTATAAAAAACCCCTCACACATTTCTACCCCTGTCATCACAATGTTCTGGATTGACTCATTGAAACAAATTATGTAAATATTTCAAACCTTTTCTGAAATCATTCTTATCATTTCTTATACCACAATAATATTTCATCATTATCATATACCACAAATCATTAAGTCATTCCTCAATTTATGGTCAACCATTCAGTTTCTAATTCTTTGGTATCACATGAATAGAGCTGCTGATAAATGATTGGGTATAAATAGGTCCCTTTCCCTTTTATATATATATATATTTTTTTTAAATTATATTTTATTTGATCATTTCCAAGCATTATTCATTAAAGACAGATCATTTTTTTTCCTCCCCTCCACCCCCTATAGCCGACGCGTAAGTCCACTGGGCATTAGATGGTTTCTTGATTTGAACCCATTGCTTTGTTGATAGTATTTGCATTAGAGTGTTCATTTAGAGTCTCTCCTCTGTCATGTCCCCTCAACCTCTGTATTCAGGCAGTTGCTTTTTCTCGGTGTTTCCACTCCCATAGTTTATCCTTTGCTTATGAATAGTGTTTTTTTTCTCCTGGATCCCTGCAAGTTGTTCAGGGACATTACACCTCCACTAATGGAGAAGTCCATTACGTTCGATTATACCACAGTGTATTAGTCTCTGTGTACAATGTTCTCCTGGTTCTGCTCCTCTTGCTCTGCATCACTTCCTGGAGGTTGTTCCAGTCTCCATGGAACTCCTCCACTTTATTATTCCTTTTAGCACAATAGTACTCCATCACCAACATATACCACAGTTTGTTCAGCCATTCCCCAATTGATGGGCATCCCCTCGTTTCCCAGTTTTTGGCCACCACAAAGAGTGCAGCTATGAATATTTTTGTACAAGTCTTTTTGTCCATTATCTCTTTGGGGTACAGACCCAGCAGTGCTATGGCTGGGTCAAAGGGTAGATATTCTTTTGTTGCCCTTTGGGTATAGTTCCAAATTGCCCTCCAGAATGGTTGGATCAGTTCACAACTCCACCAGCAATGAATTAATGTCCCTACTTTGCCACATCCCCTCCAGCATTCATTACTTTCCTTTGCTGTTATGTTAGCCAATCTGCTAGGTGTGAGGTGATACCTCAGAGTTGTTTTGATTTGCATCTCTCTGATTATAAGAGATTTAGAACACTTCTTCATGTGCTTGTTAATAGTTTTGATTTCTTTATCTGAGAACTGCCTATCCATGTCCCTTGCCCATTTATCAATTGGAGAATGGCTTGATTTTTTGTACAATTGATTTAGCTCTTTATAAATATGAGTAATTAAACCTTTGTCAGAGGTTTCTATGAAGATTTTTTCCCAATTTGTTGTTTCCCTTCTGATTTTAGTTACATTGGTTTTGTTTCTACAAAAGCTTTTTAGTTTGATGTAGTCAAAATTATTTATTTTACATTTTGTGATTCTTTCTATATCTTGCTTGGTTTTAAAGCCTTTCCCCTCCCAAAGGTCTGATATGTATACTATTCTGTGTTTACCCAATTTACTTATGGTTTCCTTCTTTATGTTTAAGTCACTCACCCATTTTGAATTAATCTTGGTGTAGGGTGTGAGGTGTTGATCTATTCCTAGTCTCTCCCACACTGTCTTCCAATTTTCCCAGCAGTTTTTATCGAATAGTGGATTTTTGTCCCAAAAGGTGGGATCTTTGGGTTTATCTTATACTGTCTTGCTGAGGTCGCTTTCCCCCAGTCTATTCCACTGATCTTCCTTTCTGTTTCTTAGCCAGTACCAAATTGTTTTGATGACTGCTGCTTTGTAATATAGTTTTAGGTCAGGGATTGCAAGGCCCCCATCATATGTGTTTTTTTTTTTCATTATTTCCCTGGATATCCTTGATCTTTTGTTCTTCCAAATGAACTTTTTTATGTTTTTTTTCTAAATCAGTGTAGAAGTATTTTGGTAGTTCAATGGGTATGGCACTAAATAGATAAATAAGTTTGGGTAGGATATTCATTTTTATTATATTGGCTCGTCCTATCCATGAGCAGTTAATGTTTTTCCATTTGCTCAAGTCAAGTTTTAGTTGTGTGGCGAGTGTTTTGTAGTTGTGTTCATATAGTTCCTGTGTTTGTCTTGGGAGGTAGATTCCTAGGTATTTTATTTTGTCTAAGGTGATTTTGAATGGGATTTCTCTTTCTAGTTCTTGCTGCTGAGCTGTGTTGGAGATATATAGAAAAGCTGAAGATTTATGTGGGTTTATTTTGTATCCTGCAACTTTGCTAAAGTTGTTGATTATTTCAATTAGCTTTTTGGTTGAATCTCTAGGATTCTTTAAGTAGACCATCATGTCATCCACAAAGAGTGATAACTTGGTCTCCTCCTTGCCTATTTTGATGCCTTCAATTCCTTTATCTTCTCTAATTGCTACTGCTAGTGTTTCTAGTACAATGTCAAATAGTAGAGGTGATAATGGGCATTCTTGTTTCACTCCTGATCTTATTGGGAATGCATCTAGTTTATCCCCATTGCAGATGATATTAGCTGATGGTTTTAGATATATACTGTTTATTATTTTTAGGAATGACCCTTCTATTCCTATGCTTTCTAGTGTTTTTAATAGGAATGGGTGTTGTATTTAATCAAAGGCTTTTTCTGCGTCTATTGAAATAATCATGTGATTTTTGTTGGTTTGCTTCTTGATATGGTCCATTATGTGAATGGTTTTCCTAATGTTGAACCAGCCCTGCATCCCTGGTATAAATCCTACTTGATCATGGTGGATGACTCTTCTGATCACTTGCTGGAGTCTTTTTGCTAGTATCCTATTTAAGATTTTTGCATCTATATTCATTAGGGAGATTGGCCTATAGTTTTCTTTCTCTGTTTTTGACCTGCCTGGTTTTGGAATCAGTACCATGTTTGTGTTGTAAAAGGAGTTTGGTAGAACTCCCTCTTTGCTTATTATGTCAAATAGTTTGTATAGTATTGGGATTAACTGTTCTCTGAATGTTTGATAGAATTCACTGGTGAATCCATCAGGCCCTGGGGATTTTTTCTTAGGAAGTTCGTTGATGGCTTGTTGGATTTCAATTTCTGATATGGGATTATTTAAGAATTCTATTTCCTCTTCTGTTAGTCTAGGCAGTTTGTATTTTTGTATATATTCATCCATTTCTCCTAAATTGGTGTATTTATTGCCATATAATTGGGCAAAGTAATTTCTAATGATTGCCTTAATTTCATCTTCATCGGAGGTGCTGTCCCCCGTTTCATCTTTAATGCTGTGAATTTGCTTTTCTTCCTTCCTTTTTTTAATTAGATTGACCAGTACTTTGTCTATTTTGTTTGTTTTTTCAAAGTACCAACTTCTTGTCTTATTTATTAAATCAATAGTTCTATCACTTTCGATTTTATTAATTTCTCCCTTAATTTTTAGGATTTCTAGTTTGGTTTTCTGCTGGGGGGTTTTAATTTGATCGCTTTTGAGTTTTTTCATTTGCCTTTCCAATTGATTGATCTCTGCTCTCCCTTGTTTGTTAATATAAGCATTCAGGGATATGAATTTACCTCTGATTACCGCTTTGGCTGCACCCCAAAAGGTTTGAAAGGATGTTTCGCCATTGTCATTTTCCTCGATGAAATTATTAATTGTTTCTATGATTTCTTCTTTAACTAAACTGTTTTGGAGTATCATATTGTTTAATTTCCAATTGGTTTTAGATTTGGTTTTCCATGTACCATTACTAATCATTATTTTTATTGCCTTGTGATCTGAGAAGGCTGCATTCATTATTTCTGCTTTTCTGCATTTGTGTGCTATGTATCTGTGACCTAATGTATGGTCAATTTTTGTGAATGTGCCATATGGTGCTGAGAAGAAGGTGTATTCCTTTTTATCCCTATTTATTTTTCTCCATATGTCTATTAATTCTAATTTTTCTAAGATTTCATTCACTTCTTTTACCTCTTTCTTATTTATTTTTTGATTTGATTTATCTAAATTTGATAATGGTTGGTTTAAGTCTCCCACTAGTATGGTTTTATTGTCTATTTCTTCCTTCAATTCTCTTAGTTTCTCCATTAGAAATTTGGGTGCTATATTATTTGGTGCATACATGTTGATTAATGATATTTCCTCATTGTCTAAAGTCCCTTTTAACCAAATATAATTACCTTCCCTATCCCTTTTGATCAGGTCAAAGGAAAGAAGGCAGGAAAGAAAGAAGGAAGGAAGGAAGGAAGGAAGGAAGGAAGGAAGGAAGGAAGGAAGGAAGGAAGGAAGGATGGAAGGAAGGATGGAAGGAAGGAAGGAAGGAAGGAAGGAAGGAAGGAAGGAAGGAAGGAAGGAAGGAAGGAAGGAAGGAAGGAAGGAAGGAAGGAAGGAAGGAAGGAAAAGGGGGGGGGAAGGAAAGTAATTATATCATTCAAACTCACTGTATCTTAATTTGGACGTAGTTGCCGGGTTCCATGTTGTTAGCTTATCTAATTTTAGTTTCTCCGGAATTCTCTTATTGAATTCCTTGGGCATGGTAAAGAATTCAAGAATTTCTCTAGTTGAGGCTGTATCTGCAGACCAATATAAAAATTACATTGTTCAATAGACCTCAAAATTTTATTCTTCTTTTTGGGAAGTAATCTTACCACTCACAATTATCCCTGTTTTTTGTAGCTTTGGTTAAACAGCATATTTAATGTGGTAGCCCCCGTGGACAAACTTCACCTTTGGAGAAATTCCCTGAGTTGCCTTTTGGACAGTTTCCTTGATGTCCAGGACAATTCAGAGAGCCAGAGATGATAGCACTGAGGTAATTATTTCTGGATTGGGAAGGGTATGTTGCCAAATTAAGTCCTTTTAGAAGAACTGTGTTTGGAATTCTAGAGATATTAATCATTGTTTATATGTGTAAGTATATTTCATGACTCTGGAAATCATTATCCCTGATTCCTTCCAAAGAATAGAAGCCCCAAACACTGATAATTTAAAACCTTCCTAATGAGAAATCCAAGGTTCTTGGGAGGTTGTTTGGCTCATTATCTCTGCTGGCACAAATACACAATGGCTCATGTATTAGGTCTGACTGACAGAGATGAGAGAACTTGTGAAATGTTTTCAAATGTGTTTTATTTTTTTCATCACATTTTTGCCTTCTCATAAAAAAGAAAGTTACTAAAGAAATCTACCAGTAAAATAAAGATATCTGACAGATTACATGACAATTTAACCTCACACTGCTCATTGTACCACTAAGAAGAAAATGTTATATCTCAGAATATTTCATTTCTGTGGTCATTTAGGCTTATCATTATTTATACATCACTTGATCTAATAGGAAAATAATATTTTCTTACCTTAATATATTAGCTTTTTTAGCCACATTTTTTTGTTTTTGATGATGACAAAAAGGGTTTCTATGAATATTTTAAATCTATGGTACCTTCATTTCCGTGATTGATCTCTTTGTTTTATGTACATATTAAGAATTTAGCAATATTATACATGAACTAATTATTTTTTTTGGAAATTCTAAAATAATTTTTTAAAAGATTAGATACATTAGTGTCTTCAACTAAGATTTTTTTTTATGAACACAGACTTTCCAGTACTAATTGCTATCATCTTTTATAAAACACAGTACTTCATTTCTTGTTAATTATCTATATATGTATGTGTGATTCTGGAAAATTTACTTTAACTCTCAGTAACCGAGGAAGATCTCTTAAGAGTGCAAATTGTAAGGAAGGGGCTGACTAGCATTAGTAGAAGGAATTTCCTTAAATCAGCATTCTCTCACCCAATAAAATCAACGATGCATTCTATTACTATCCTTATCACAGAAAATTATCAGATTTTAAGACGTGGAATCATACTTGGTATTATTTTTCACATTCCTATTTATAGGTGACATGAAATCTTTGGGAATCTATTCATTTCCCTGACATCAGATAGCTATTTATTAATTAAAACATATCTGGAATACTATGTTCTGTTATATATATATATATATATATATATATATATATGTATATATATATATATGTTTGTTTGTTTGTTTGTTTATTTATATAAATATATTTATGCACTAAGGTCATTGACATGTCCAAGTAAATCCAGAGATGAAGGGGATGATAGGAAATGTTAATGCCAAGTAATAGAAAGGCAAATTGAGGACCTGATTATTTTTAGATTAATAAAGGAAAACCTCAAGATCAGCTATTTGGTTTTCAGGTATTTGAAGACTTTTATGTGGAAGGGCCATCAGTTCACTAGTTAGCTGTCTTAGGGTGGATTGAAAAGCCTACCTGTAGATAGTCCTTCAATCTCTCAAATTTGGCAATGACATGACTAATCATATACAATGGGATGCTTCTTTCTATCAGTGGTGTCAAACACAAATTGAAATCATGGCCAGTAAACTCTACAGAAGGATCTCTCCCTGCAAACTGCTCATTGACTTAGAAAACATCATGTAAATGTTTCCTTGTGTTCCAGGGTTTTTCATTTATTTTATTAAACATTTCCCAATTGTATCTTAATTTGCTTCATGTTGAACTCCAGTGTTAATGACCATTATGTGACTTACACCTACATATTTGAGAACTCTGCTTTTTATTAGATATTTGCATTGATTCCCTGTCAGTTTTCAATGTCTAACTTTCACCCAGTGTCCAATCTGTTGCTTATTTTACTCCAGCAGTACTGACTTAATTCATTAGCAAAGGCAGGACTATTTGAATAAATCCTATGTCACCCTACTACACATAATGTAACTGATAAGGTCTTCTGATAACTTAATATAAAGTTTCAATGAAAAAAATCTGAATCATAGTTTGCAGTATAAGTCATTCCACCAAGCCTATTCTTTTGACTAAATATGGAAAGTCTTTGGAACTGGTTGACTTTGCTCAAGAATGGTAGTTGCATGTCCTAAAAAAATTTGTTCACATCCTTCTAAGTAACTACAAAATATCAAAGAAGTTTAGAATCAGATTGATTCCAAAAATGTAAATGTATGTGGCATTCCAGTAAAATCCATGAGGAAGAATTAACTTTGTTGGGGAAAGGGTAAGAGATTCCTTGGTTTGGGACTTGGACTGGCTCTCTCCACCTCCCCTCTATTGCCCAGAGGAAAACCTTGTGTTGTCTAAAAGGAGGGGACAATTTTAGACTTTCCATCTTTCCACAGAAATGATAGCATTTGCACCAGATCATCTGATTGTAAATTCCATGTTAGATACTCAAGCATAGATCTGGATGAATATGCATGAAGTGAAAAATATCACAGCAAAGATCGTACAGCCTGCCTTAGAGAACTTTGCTAGATATTTAGACAGGTGGTGAAATGGACTTCTGACAACCAGGAGTTAGATGTGCTCCAAGTTTGCTTCAGCAGACTCTCACAAGGATTCTTCTTTTACTTTTGTCATAGAAGAAGAGCATGTTAAGTGGTCCTCCTTTAGTAAGCTTATGCAAAGAAATGGATGAGAATCTTATAAGGGCATCTGGTCTTGATGGGCTACAATTTTGTTGTTGTTGTTGTTTTAGGAAATTTCTAAATTAATGATATCACAGATTTATTTACAAAGTTGGACTCATATTATAAAGAGATGATATTTGGGTCATAGTAAGCAATTTCATTTGCTTTCAAAATGATCATCTATTTCTTTGTATTTGTTAATAATGAGTCATCCTAATGATATACCTTTAAAAGTTTTTTTTTCCTCCATATATCTATTAACTCGAATTTTTCTAAGATTTCATTCACTGCTTTTACCTCTCTCTTTTATTTTTTGATTTGATTCATCTAAATTTGATAGTGGTTGGTTCAAATAGTATAGCACCCAAATTTCTAATGGAGAAACTAGGAGAATTGAAGGAAGAAATAGACAGTAAAACCAAATTAGTGGGAGAATTGAACCAACCACTATCAAATTTAGATAAATCAAATAAAAAATAAATAAGAAAGAGGTAAAAGAAGTGAATGAAATCCTAGAAAAATTAGAGTTAATGGACATATGGAGAAAAATAAATAGGGACAAATAGGAATACACCTTCTTCTCAGCAACACATGGCACATTCACAAAGATTGACCATACACTAGGTCACAGAAACATGGCATACAAATGCAGAAAAGCAGAAAGAATAAATGCAGCCTTTTCAGATCATAAGGCAATAAAAATAATGATCAGTAAGGGTACATGGAGAGCCAAATCAAAAATTAATTGGAAATTAAATAATATGATACTCCAAAATTGGTTAGTTAGAGAACAAATCATAGAAACAATTAATAATTTCATCAAGGAAAATGACAATGGTGAGACATCCTTTCAAACCTTATGGGATGCAGACAAACCAGTAATCAGAGGAAAATCCAAATCCCTGAGTGCATATATTAACAAACTAGGGAGATCATAGAGATGAATGAATTGGAAATGCAAATAAAAAAAACTTGAAAGTGAACAAATTAAAAACCCCCAGAAGAAAACCAAAGTAGAGATCCTAAAAATTAAGGGAGAAATTAATAAAATTGAAAGTAATAGAATTATTAAACTAATAAATAAGACTAGAAGGTGGTACTTTGAAAAAACAAACAAAATAGACAAAGTACTGGTCAATCTAATTTAAAAAAAGGAAAGAAGAAAAGCAAATGAACAGCATCAAAGATGAACAGGGTGACATCACCTCCAGTGAAGAGGAAATTAAGGCAATCATTGAAAATTACTTTGCCCATTTATTTGGCAATAAATATACCAATCTAGGCGATATGGACGAATATATACAAAAATATAAATTGCCTAAACTAACAGAATAAGAAATAGAATTCTTAAATAATCCCATATCAGAAAATGAAATCCAAAAGGCCATCAAAGAACTCCCTAAGAAAAAATCCCCAGGGTCTGATGGATTCACAAGTGAATACTATCAAACATTCAAAGAACAGTTAATCCCAGTACTATACAAACTATTTGACATAAAAAGCAAAGAGGGAATGCTACCAAACTCCTTTTATGACACAAACATGGTACTGATTCCAAAACCAAGCAGGTCAAAAAGAGAGAGAGAAAATTATAGACCAATCTCCCTAATGAATATAGATGCAAAAATCTTAAATAGGATACTAGCAAAAAGACTCCAGCAAGTGATCAGAAGAGTCATCCACCATGATCAAGTAGGATTTATACCAGGGATGCAGGGCTGGTTCAACATTAGGAAAACCATTCACATAATGGACCATATCAAGAAGCAAACCAACAAAAATCACATGATTATTTCAATAAACGCAGAAAAAGCCTTTGATTAAATACAACACCCATTCCTATTAAAAACACTAGAAAGCATAGGAATAGAAGGGTCATTCCTAAAAATAATAAACAGTATATATCTAAAACCATCAGCTAATATCATCTGCAATGGGGATAAACTAGACGCATTCACAATAAGATCAGGAGTGAAACAAGGATGCCCATTATCACCTCTATTATTCAACATTGTACTAGAAACACTAGCAGTAGCAATTAGAGAAGAAAAAGAAATTGAAGGTATTAATATAGGCAAGGAGGAAACCAAGTTATCACTCTTTGCGGATGACATGATGGTCTACTTAAAGAATCCTAGAGATTCAACCAAAAAGCTAATCGAAATAATCAACAACTTTAGCAAAGTTGCAGGATACAAAATAAACCCACATAAGTCATCAGCATTTCTATATAATTCCAACACAGCTCAACAGCAAGAACTAGAAAGAGAAATCCCATTCAAAATTACCTTAGACAAAATAAAATACTTAGGAATCTATCTCCCGAGACAAACACAGGAACTATATGAGCACAACTACAAAATACTCTCCACACAACTAAAACTAGACTTGAGCAATTGGAAAAAACATTAACTGCTCATGGGTAGGACGAACCAATATAATAAAAATGAACATACTACCCAAACTTATTTATCTATTTAGTGCGATACCCATTGACCTTCCAAAAAATTTCTTTACTGATTTAGTAAAAACCATAACAAAGTTCATTTGGAAGAACAAAGGATCAAGGATATCCAGGGAAATAATGAAAAAAAATTCAAAGGAAGGGGGCCTTGCAGTCCCAGATCTCAAACTGTATTACAAAGCAGCAGTCATCAAACCAATTTAGTATGGCTAAGAGACAGAAAGGAGGATCAGTGGAATAGACTTGGGGCAAGTGACCTCAGCAAGACAATATATGATAAACCCAAAGATCCCAGCTTTTGGGACAAAAATCCACTACCCGATAAAAATTACTGGGAAAATTGCAAGGCAGTGTGGGATAGATTAGGTTTGGATCAACACCTCACATCCTACACCAAGATAAATTCAAAATGGGTAAATGACTTGAACATAAAGAAGGAAACTATAAGTAAATTAGGCAAACACATAATAGTATACATGTCAGAACTTGGTGAGGGAAAGACTTTAAAACCAAGCAAGACTTAGAAAGAGTCACAAAATGTAAAATAAATAGTTTTGACCACATCAAATTAAAAAGCTTTTGTACAAACAAAACCAATGTAACTAAAATCAGAAGGGAAACAACAAATTGGGAAAAAATCTTCATAAAAACCTCTGACAAAGGTTTAATTACTCAAATTTATAAAGAGCTAAATCAATTGTACAAAAAATCAAGCCATTCTCCAACTGATAAATGGGCAAGAGACATGGATAGGCAATTTTCAGATAAAGAAATCAAAACTATTAATAATCACATGAAGAAGTGTTCTAAATCTCTTATAATCAGAGAGATGCAAATCAAAACAACTCTGAGGTATCCCCTCACACCTAGCAGATTGGCTAACATAACAGCAAAGGGAAGTAGTGAATGCTGGAGGGGATGTGGCAAAATAGGGACATTAATTCATTGCTGGTGGGGTTCTGAATTGATCCAGCCATTCTGGATGGCAATTTGGAACTATGCCCAAAGTGCGATAAAAGACTGTCTGCCGTTTAATTCATTTCATCGACTTAATCAACATATTCCCCTTAACATGTAAAATACCTTTTTAGAAATTTTAAAAATCTCATTTTGTTGGACAGAATCAAACATTTGTTTCTAGTAAATCAGCAATAAATATAAAGATAGTATATTATGTATACTATTATATATTCTTTTTGGTACAGATGTTATATATACTGTATATATACTATCATACCAATTCAACAATTGTGCTATTTTAAAGATGTAATTCACTGTGAAGCCCCATTTGGCATATCCTTTCTGTCACTTTCTAATACCTTTATCAAGGATGCCCTGGAAGTTTGAGGGATAATTCCCATTAAATTGTAACATATATGACTTAGCTAACATATGAGTTCATAGTTAAAGTTATGATATAATGGATTTTGTTTAATAACAATACAATCAGAAATTATATTCCTCATGACATTTTTTTCCTCTTTTGTAAACTTACAGAATAAATCTATCCAGGATCTCAAAAAGACTTACTTTCTTTCTACTAACATCCTCTGTATGTATGCCCAATCCATCCCCAAAAGAAATATTGCATAACTCTTAGGCTTCATTGTTTCCAAAAAAACCCAAATATTGGCCAACAACATATATGTCAAATCTTGTGCCTCTAACTTGTTTCCATTTCACATAAGACAGTTTAGTGCTAAAAGACACTAAGTACTTTTATACAAAGTAAAATAAGTAAATCAAAGATGTTAAGCATTATTTTTAAATGAAGGATTTAATATATAGAAGAAGTTGTAAAGGACTTGGTTTCATTGAAAAAAACCCTTCTATTTCATATTTTTCAACATATATATATATATTTCATATATATATGAAATTTATATATTTCAACATATATTTCAAGAAAGACTCTTTAGATGAGATGTGATCAACATAAAGCAGAAAAGTCACTGCAGAATTGATATAAAAAGCTTAAATGAGTTTGCAAAGGATGTAAGGTGACCCTCAATTTGCATGGGAAGAATTTAGTGGTTTGCTGGGACAAAGAAAAATATATTGTTGATTAAGAAAGGAAAATGTCAGTGTGAAGAAAACGTTTCAAGTATTCAGAATGTAATTTTGTTCCATGATGAGAATGAAAAGTAGCAGGTCATTGTGCTCTCTTAGCTTGTTTGGGGGTAACTACTTAAGAGACTTAAAGGGATAAAACTAAAAGCAATGGAGAAGTCATAAGACTACATGGCAACTGAGGGAAGTTAATTCCACAGGACAAATTTAGTGAGTTATTACCTTATCACTTAGGGTCTGCAGAGCTTGATTTAAGTCAATGAGGATAGAGAAAACTGAGGCTGAAGCTGGTGTGATAAAGAGATTAAAAATGGTATAAAGAGGAAGATTCTTAAGGGGTGCTAGGAACAAAAAGCAGATTTGTTGGAGCTGTTTGAAGAAAACAGAAGTGGAATAATCAGAGCAGAGGCCCATTTTGGCATCTATTTCCTTTTTGAATGAATAAAGACTAGAAATCCAACTTGTTCCTTTCATTTACACCTAGAGTTTAAGAGAAGTGAAACCTCTCACAGACACATTTCTTCTTTGCTGAACTCTGTGATTTGAATGAGAAAAAAAAGGCAGATAAGGAAAAATAGTTATTGGTCTCTGTTATCTAGAACGAAATAATGAGATTAAGCTGATTAAGAGCCAAATCTTGGTGAGTGATGATATGGCTGGGCTTGGTTCTATAAGGATAAGTGATAAGGGATAGAGGAAAATGGAAAAATTATCTCTATGAGGGAAAGAGGAGAATTTAGCCACAAACCCTGGGAAAAAAGATTCTAGAAGGAGAAGGCATTGCTGGGGAGGATCTTGTGAGTTAGCTGAGATTAACTGCCATTACACAACTGTCCTTTCTGTGAGCTGGAAGGGATAATATCTGCTCCATCAGCTCCTGTACCCTGACTAGTTTCGTGGAGAAAATAGGGGGGGTTGAGTTTGGGAGAGAGTTAGGAGGAGATGTGAGTTTCCTGCAGTGCTGTGGACAATTTGGCTGTGGTAATTTGACTAAGGTAAATCAAAGGGTTTAACATCTGGGATTTTGAGTTTTTACCTAAGAAGCCAACCCCAGGTTTGGGAAAGGACTCAGTCCAATTTTGAGTCCATTCTCACTAGCCCTTTTAGAGACAATTAAGGATAGTGATTTACAATCCAAGATACTTAGTCCAGATAGTAGTCAGATGGTTTTTAGGGTTTAGAAAGGTCAGGGAGCTGGTAAGAAGATTTTAAGAAGACCAGCCTTTGAGAAGCATCATACCTTCTATTATGACTGTCTAGGAAATTCTTGGGCAAGTCATGTTGCTTCTCAAGGAAACTCTCTAGATCTTAAATAGCTAATGCAGAACAGCACTTGTAAAGGAAGTTACTGTTACTGAGAATCCCATGTATTAAAGCTCTAGATGCTTAAAACAGTAATTAATATTACCAACTGCACAATGACTTCCTTTTCACCTATAATAAATTAATTATCTATGTGGATATATTAATAAAGACGATCTCACCTTGGTCAGAAGCATCCACTGAAAATCATGATCGCTTATTTTTTAAATATCCTCTGAGATGTGGTCTTAGGTTCTATTTGTATTACTTTCCATTGGCCATCTCATCTTTATTAATAATTAATAATGTCATGGAAGAAAATATAAAAAGCTTAGTTTGAAATATGCTGGTTTCTTTTGCTAGCAATAGGGAAGGGTTCTAATATATTGCTTTTTACTATTTGACTGTACACACTCTCCAACAGAATCAAAGAAATTGTAAGTGATCACTGGAGTTATATAGGGTAGTGTTTTTCCCCAATCCAGATGCAGGAGATTGGTCAAGTCTGCTGAATTGGTATAATATTCTCTCTCTTCCTCTAAACATTTGCAGGGCTTCTAGTTTTCACTATAGCCAGCACTGGTTCTCCTCAATTTATCACCTCAATCATCTTCTATTCATAGACACCAGTAATCAACATACATGACATGATACCATAACAAAACTAAATCTAACCTTGTCTCATATGGAATGAAGCCTTGAGAAGAACTCTGACCTAGCCCTCCATTCCTCACCCTCTCATGGCAACCATTTTTCTAAGTAAATCTTTTGAGGTTAAAAACCCAGGACTTTGGGGAACTTTGTATGCAGATGCTTTTTGGCCTTTGATTCTCCATGAGGAGGAGCAGCCTGGTATTGACAGAGAGACTTCTTTTTTCTTGTTTTTAATATTCATATATAGAGAGATAAAAAAAGGTATTTGTATATGAGATGGAAGCACAGGGTCCCCTGGGGACGCCAAATCCCTGGAGGAATCCCAGGTCAAAGATTACATGAGGAATTTCCCAATCTTGCCCGCCTGCCCTGCTGACTGAAGACAGTCATTACTAGTGAAACCAAAGAGATGGCTGAATATAGAAATGGTCCTCTGCCTCTTCTTTTAGATACATTTACACTAGTTTTTATGAAAAGCTCTTTGAAAGAACTACCATTTATGCTTTATTTCTAAATAAAATGGTTCTCTTCACTTCGTCCAGCTGTATTGAATTTATTTATAAGCAAAGGCAGGACTATTTGAATCAATCCTATGTCACCCTACCACACATAATGTAACTTCTAAGATCTTCTGATAACTTAATATAATTAAAGTTTTGATGAAAAAAATCTCAATCATAGCTTGCAGTGTAAGTCACTCCATCAAGCCTATTCTTTTGACTAAAGATGAAAAGTCTTCAGAACTGGTGTGACTTTGCACCAGAATGGTAGTTGTAGTCCTAAGAAAATTTGTTCACATCCTTCGGGGTATCTACAAAATATAAAGAAGTTTAGAATCAGATTGATTCCAAAAATGTAAAAGTATGTGGCATTCCAGTAAAATCCATGAGGAAGAATTAACTTTGTTGGGGAAAGGGTAAGAGGTTCCTTGGTTTGGGACTTGGACTGGCTCTCTCCACCTCCCCTCTATTGCCCAGAGGAAAACCTTGTGTTTTCTAAAAGGAGGGGAGAATTTTAGACTTTCCATCTTTCCATGGAAATGATAGCATTTGCACCAGATCATCTGATTGTAATTTCCATGTTAGATTGTCAAGCATAAACCTGGATGAATATGCATGAAGTGAAAAATATCACAGCAAAGAAGGTACATCTTCCTTAGGGAACATTGTTAGACATTTAGACAGTGGGTGAAAAGCTATTCTGACAACCAGGAGTTAGATGTGCCCCATGTTTGCTTCAGCAGACTCTCACAAGGATTCTTCTTTTACTTTTGTCATAGAAGAAGAGCATGTTCAGTGGTCCTCCTTTAGTAAACTTCTGCAAAGGCATGGATGAGAATCCCATAAGAGCATCTGATCTTGATGGGCTACAATTCTTTTGTGTTGTTTTAGGAAATTTACAAATTAATGATATCACAGATTTATTTACAAAGTTTGGCTCATATTAGAAAGAGATGATATTTGGGGCATAAAAAGAAATCATATTTACTTTTAAAATGGCCAGCTATTTCTTTGTATTTGTTATTAATGAATCATGCTAACTAAGTTGGGCTATATGACGTGCCTTTAAAAGGTTTTTTTTTTCCAGGAATCGTTTCCCAATAACATATCAGTGACCCCAAACCAAAAAATTATTTTGGTGGCTACTTCAAAACTGTAATTTTGTTACAGTTATGATTCAGAATGTAAATACCGGATATGCCTTATGTATTCTCATTGCTACAAATCAAATATAACCCACAGGTTGAGAACCGCTGGTCTACAGGAAGCAAGTAATGATGGAAAGTCAGTGGGCACTTGGGATATGTAGTTCTTATTTAGGGTAACATATTTTCAATCATGCACTTCACATTTTTTTTTCATTAATTCCTTGGATTTTCTTAATCTTTTGTCCTTCCAGATGAATTTTTAAAGTTATTTTTTCTACATGATACAATTTTTGGTACCTGGATTATGAAATTAAATGAAGTTATTTAGGTATAATTGTCATTTTATTACAATGCCTTTGCCTACCTTTGAAGACTGAATATTTTCCCAATTATTTAGATGTCACTTAATTTCTGAAAAAAAGTGTTTTGTAGTTGTGTTCCTACAATACTTGGGTTTTTCTTGGCAAGTAGAACTCCATGCCCCAGCCAGTATTGTATTTGTCTAGAGTGATTTCCAATGAAATTTCTGTTCTATTCCTGTGACGGACTTTGTTGATAATATTTTATGTTGATTTATTTTATATATACTGTAATTTGGCTATAATTAATACTGAATGCAACTAATGGTTTAATTGATTTTCTAGACTTCTTTAAATATAACCTCATATATTCTGCAAAGAGGGAGAGTTTAGTTTCCTCATAGTCTATTCTAATTCCTTAAATTTCTTTTTATCTTATTGCTATAGTAAGCATTTCTAGGACAATATTGAATAATAGTGGGTTAATGGGTATCCTTGAATCTCCCCTAATCTTATTGAGAGGGCTTTTAGCTTATCCACACTATAGGCAATTCTTGGTGATGGTAATAGATAGTTACTAATCATTTGAAAGAAAGAATCCCTTAATCCTTTACTTTCCAGCATTTTTAATACGGAGTCTTATATTTTACACAAAGGTTTTTCTGACTTAACTATGATATTCACAGGGTTTCTTTTCATTTTATTACTGATATGTTCAATCATGATGATACTTGTGGTAATATTGGACCAGCACTGAAACACTCAGATATTTGTGATTTCATATAATATTAATATTTGTGATACTTGATGCAAAAATGTATTTATAATTTTTTTCTTTCAGTGACCTATGTAGTCTTTAATTTTTTTTTGCATCTTTACACTACTTAATTTCCCAATATGTCTCTTTTTTTCTGAAGTATCTTATTAAAGGGTTTTACTTCATTATTTTTCCTTGGGAAGCAAAATACTTCATAAATGATCTCACTATAATTCCTTTTCAGATTCAGCTTCCTTTACTTGTAAGTAGGAGCATTTTGCCCTCATTAGTTTCTTTATTCACACTCTCACTTGGCCTTGAGTCATTGAGAATCAATCCAGGATGATCAGAAATAACGCAGAAAGTCCACCACTACATACAAACATTTCTCTCTTTTCTTTCATCTTTCACTGTCCCCATCCTGGAAAGTTTTAGAATCAATACTGAATAGCCATATTTTAGGGAGAAGACTCAGAGTAGCTTTGTTGCATGCCTTCACAGTTCATCCCTTTTCTGCATGCTGGGAAATTTAAGTTTAATATCGGCTGTACACATGGAGGTGACTGAGTGATACAATGGATACAGTACTGAGCCTTGAGTCAAGAAGACTACTCTTCCTAAGTTCAAAATATCCTCAAGCATTTACTGTCTTCACTGTACTTGTATATCTGGGGTTTGGGTCAATTTTTGGTTTATTGCAAGTGATTAAAAAAGTCTTCATTCAGCCACTATTGCTTTTTTTTTTCAATTTATTAATTTATTTTTAAAAAATTTTATTCCATATTTACATGATTCATTTTCTCTCCCAGAGCCCATAAGCATTTCCATTGGGTTGAACAAATGTTTTCACTTCAGACCTATCTATTAGAGCAATTTTTTAAAAAGCCTAAACCACAAATAACATACCTATATGTATACATGTGATAAGTGGAGTCATATGTTCTTTTTAATTTCAACTCTCATAGTTCTTTCTCTTAAGGAGGTTAGCATTCTTTCCCATAAGTCCTTTAGGAGAGTCCTGGCTTATTGCATTGCTACCAGGAGCAAAGGTCATTACATTGAATTGTTCCATAATGTTTTACATTCTGTGTACAATGTTCTTCTGGTTCTGCTCATTTCACCCTGCATCAGTTCATTGATGTACTCCCAGTTCATATGGAAAACCTCCAGATAATCAATCCTTACAGCACAATAGTATTCAATCACCATAATATGCCACAATTTGTTCTGCCATTCCCCAATCAAGGGACACCCCCTTGTTTTCCAATATTTTATCAAAACAAAGAACAATGTTAAGAATATTTTTGTGCAAGACTTTTTCCTAATTATCTCTTTGGAGTATAAACCCAGCAGTGCTATAGCTGTATCAAAAATCAGGCAGTCTTTTGAAGAAGCTCTTCATGTAAAATTCCAAATTTCATTCCAGAATGTCAGCCACTATTTCTTACTTCTCTTTCCTTTTGATTTTATTGATATATTTTCTTCAACATTTGCATCTTCTGTTCCAAATCAAAGACCATACTAGGATTTGTCCTAAATAATTGCTTTGTCTTAAATTTTTCCTCTGAGTTCATTCCTTATTATCAAAATTTATCCTTGATTCTATTTAATTTTTTAAATTATTTTATTCATCTTTAGAGCATTTAGATGTTTGATGTTATGAACTAATTATATGGCCATAAGAGTGAAGTGATCTGCTACTCTCAGGTGTCAGAAAACTCCATGAGGAGAAATTCAGCCATAGCAGTAAGATTGAAGATTTTCAAAATTTTTCATTCCCTAGGGTAGGGGGAAAGCAGAAATCAATTGTTACATGAGTCAGGCTATGCTACATGCAAACACCATAAGATATTGTTCATATATATCTACGTAACCTTGAAAATGTGTAAATGGCCAAACTGTAAGGCTTTGGCCACACTGGTAAGATAATTTTTAGTGTCTTGATTTAAATCAAAAATAAGTGGTTGCCATAGGAAAATTCCCAAATATGAAAATACCCAAGTCATCTGGGGTTTAAGAACATTTTAGTTAATACAAATGAAAGAATTAAGATAAGAAAAATAGTAGAGAGATGAGTTTATAGTAAGGAAGGGCCTAGAACTTATGGCCTGAAGAAATAGTAGAAAAAGGCCTAGGCCAATGGCCTAGGCCTGAGTGTTAAGGCAGCGACAGTCAGTCTTTATCAACTCACCACAAGATTTGTCCAAGCAAAACTCCAGTTTTCAGAAAGACCCTCCAATTCAGCTTTCAGAGCTGAACCACCTTAAGAGTCTCCTCTGACTCCTGATCTCCAATTCAGCTTCCAAATCAAAACTAACTTAGAGACCTCAAGTGCCTTCCTTTTAAAAAATTTTGTCTTATGTCACCTCCCCTAAATGTTCACATCTACCAATCACAGTAGACATTTTCTGTAGGACTGCCCATTCTTAGTTCTCATCACTCTTGAGTTCTCACCTTCTCTGATTAGATTATATCTTCTAAGAAATTCACATCTCTTTTGCTAAACTCACCCTTTGTAAGTTGCCTGACCTTTTAGTGATTAATTTGATCTTCATAGGTAATTAGCACCCTTTTGTATTATATCTAAAATAGACCTAGCTTAAGGTTCTAGTTTTTACTATAAGTATGGGTTGGGGGTTCAATCAGGAGTTCACAACTTTATCTTCCCCTAAAGTATGCCTAAGTAAGGGTGGATTAATTTTAAAGTTCCCAATACATTCCTGATTAAGTACATTCATTTTTCTAATAAAGGAATAGCTTTTTCCCCCAAAATGTTCTAAGGTAGAGTCTGAGAAATTTTAAGACTCAAATCTATTACATATGAGTATCAATGAAATTCTTGGGCAAGTCATGTTGCTTCTCACAAAATCTCTCTAAATCTCATATAGGTGATACAGAACAGCATTTGATGAAGGAAGTTACTCTTACTGAGAATTCCATGTATTAAAGCTCTAGATGCTTAAAACAGTAATTTATATTACCAACTGCACAATGACTTCCTTTTCACCTATAATAAATTAATTACCTAGGTGGATACATTAATACAGGCAATTTACCCTTGGTCAGAAGCATCCACTGGGAATCATGATCACTTATTTCTTAAAGTCTTCTGAGATGTGCTCTTAGGTTCTATTTGTATTACTTCCCATTGACCATTCAATCTTTATTAATAATTGATAATTGAATGGAAGAAAAATATAAAGAATTTAGTTTCAAATATGCTGGTTTATTTTACTAGCAATGGAGAAGGGTTCTAATATATTGCTTTTTACTATTTGACTGTACACAGTCTCCCACCAAATCAAAGAAATGGTAAGTGATCACTGGAGTTATATAGGGTGGTGTTTTTCCCCAATCCAGATGCATGAGAGTGGTGAAGTGTGCTGAATTGGTCTAATATTCTCTCTCTTCTTCTAAACATTTGCAGGGCTTCTAGTTTTCACTATAGCCAGCACTAGTTCTCCTAAATTTATCACCTCAATTGTCTTTTATTCATAGACACCAATAATCAATATAAATGGCATGATATCATAACAAAATTAAATCTATCCTTGGCTCATATGGAATGAAGCCTTGAGAAGAACTCTGACCAAGCACTCAATTCCTCTCATGGCCACCATTTTTCTAAGTAAATCTTTTGAGGTTAAAAACCCAGGACTTTGGGGAACTTTGTATGCAGATACTTCTTGGCCTTTGATTCTCCATGGGGAGGAACAACCTGGTCTTGACAGAGAAACTACTTTTTTTTGTGTTTAATACTCATATATATATATAGATAAAAAAGATATTTGTATATGAGATGGAAGCACAGGGTCCCCTGGCCATGCCAAATCCCTGGAGGAATCCCAGGTCAAAGATTACATGAGGAATTTCCCAATCTTGCATCCCTACACTGCTGACTGAAGAAAGTCATTACTAGTGAAACCAAAGAGATGGCTGAATATAGAAATGGTCCTCTGCCTCTTCTTTTAGATACATTTACACCATCTTTTATGATAGGTGTCTTAGCACAAAGGGATACCAGTTTTTGGCATCACAAACATCACTGGTTCCTCAACATCAATCCCTCAACCTCCCATTGCTCTATACACTGAAGGATGTTTACTGCTCTCATTGTATATATTGTTCTCTCTTTAACCCAGATCTGATTAAAATAGGATCTAGTGCTACCTAGAGTCCACCACTTCCTGATATTTGTTCCTTTAGATAATTGTTCCATTTTAACTCTTTCTATCCTGTTATATTGTTATATTTAGTTCCTTCCATAATAATCAACTTGACTTCATGTCTTTGGTCCCTGAAATTGAACTGAAGAGAAATCACAAATATATCAGGAAAGTGAGGAAGTTTTCATTTTCAACTGATTTTTTTCTCCACAACTGAGAAAACCTGGAAAGAAATTAAAATAATATGATGTTTGTATAAAAATATTAATGCCTATAGAGAAAATTATACACACACACACCTGTCAGAGAATTCATCTTAAAAATTAATTGTAGGGATACAATAGGATGACGAATATTGTTATTAGAATATTTTCAGTTAAGGACAAGAGAGTCAAGAAAGTAACATCTTTACCAGCTATATTGTTTGTTTGATTTAAAGATAATATTAACTTTTTTTATCAAAGTTTTTTCCAGATTCCAGAAAAAAAGATTGTTTTTAGCTATAAAAATTAACAGCTAGATATTTAATAAATGATAGATTGTATAGGACTCAGTTGCTCAGTTTTAAATGATGATGGAAATAAAGAATATCTAGACATACAGTGATATATTCATGTCAACTATGTGTATAAGTAATTAGCTGGGTTTGGAAATTTACCTCTTACTGAGAGTTTCCCCAAAGGTGCTCAGATCACATTATGTCTCTAATATTCACAGAAATAAATATCCTCACTTTCAAAGAATCAAAATATAGAGAATATGACAACTCATAGAACCTGTATCCAGAAAAATTATGATTCCATGGTAGATAATTCTTCACTTATAGTATATGTTGACATAAAAACAAGGATTCAACTGAGATACATATTTGATTTCATACCATTTATAGCCATCATTCTTAATGAACAAACTCCAAAAGATAAGGACATTTTAGTGAAGAGAGAAAACACATTCTCTGATCCATCTAATACCAGGAGGAATTACTCGTTTGTGTGATATGGTAAATTATAATGGTATTTTTAAACATGAAGTCATTTCTTAGGACTATTTTTCTCTTTTGATTAGCCAAGAACAGGGAAGTTGATGTTATTCTTTCAGTCTTTCAGCTCATAACACATATAGCTTTTAGGTCACTGGATGGTGAAAAGACATTCAACCTCGGCGCTCAATAAAACCCATATCTTAATAATTTTGTCACTGAAATAGACCCTGCATGCCTGATTTCTGTTGATCATTCCATCATTTTCTCTAAGTCCAAGGAACAATCAGACAGCTTTGATTTTTCCCCTTGATTTTATTCTGATATTTTGGGCTAAAATTTGTGCCACGTGTCCCTAAAAAAAAAATCCCTAAGTCATTATTGACCTTATTTATATATCATAAGCTATGTACACAAAAGCTTTAGACTAGGAAAATTGCATTACTTGGAAGTCTCAAATATGCTCCAAATGATAATAATTCTGCTGATATCAATGACAGTAAACTCAGTTATAAAGGATTGTTAACAATTTTGAATAGTCATTCATTTGTAACCACCAACAAGCAAACAGCAAACCAAAAATGCACAAAAAGACCAAAAAATACATCTTCAGGTGTGTTTTTTTGCAATGGATCAACCAGGTTGAAAAACCCTGAGAAAAAACTACCATTTATGCTTCATTTCTCAATGAAAGTGTTCTCCTCATTAATATTCTTATAGCATCTTTAATCTGCTTATTCCGTAGACTGTATATAATGGGGTTCAGAAAGGGTGGTATTACGGCATAAAATACAGAAAGAATAATATCCTTAAGAGACCCAGACTCTGAAGGTGGTTGTAAATATACATAAGCACCTGAAATAACAAGTAAAGAAACGACAATGATGTGGGGGATGCAGGTCGAGAAGGCTTTTTTCTGGTCTTCTTTCACTGGAAACTTGAGCACAGTGGAAAATATACGAACATAAGATGCAGTGATGAAGGCATAACAGCCAGCACCAACCACCAGGTCAGAAACAATTAAGGATAGCTTATTGCTGAAAGTGTCTGAGCAAGAGATCCTTAGCAGAGAGGGGATGTCACAGAAGAACTGATGGACCACATTGGAATGGCAGAAAGACAAGCGAAACGTGTAGCCAGTGTGGAAACCTGCGTACGCGAGGCCAGTCAACAAACACACTATGGTCATCTGCAGGCAGACTCGGGGACTCATGATCACTGGGTAGTGGAGAGGGTGGCAGATGGCCACATAACGGTCACGAGCCATGACAGTGAGCAAAGTTAACTCTACATATACCATGAAAACCATTAGGAATACCTGAGCTGCACAGCCTGTAACTGAAATAATCCTGTTGTTCACCAGAGAGTTAACAGATGCCTGAGGAGCAGTTATTGAGAGGTAGCAGATATCTACAATGGACAGATTCCTCAGGAAAAAGTACATGGGCGTGTGGAGTCTCCTGTCAAAGGTGGTGATGATGACAATGAGGAGATTCCCCATCAGGCCTGCAGAGTAGATGAGAAACAAAAGCAAAGAATACAAGATCTGGAGCTCTCGGATGTCAGAAAACTCCAATAGTAGAAACTCAGTGGCAGTGGTAAAATTGTACATTTTCAGACTTGTTCATGTAGGGACTGACCTAGGTAGGACAAGGAGCAATCAGTCAGTTCATCGATCAACAGTTATTGAATACATCCTTAAGATTTTGACAGTCACCATGACCTGTGCTATATTTTTGGTTGTTTACCCTTGAACAAGATAAATGACTTGTCAAGGAAAATCTCTAAGACTGATAGAAGTGATGCAGACCTGAACTGTTAAAGGAAGTTTCTATTCCTGAGAATCCAATCTAATAAACCTATAAGCAAAGTAATCTTACTGAGGACCTTATGTTGGTTTCCTTTTTTCTTATATGGTATTGATTACTTATGAGTGAATGATCATTGCAGATAATTTGACCTGAGTCAGAAACCAACAATGAAAATAAGTAATTTTTTTTCATTTTTTATCCCTTCAGGAGTAGTCTTTGTCTCTCCCCATATTCCTTTCCTGACAATTTCATCTTTTTTAAATAATTAAGAACAGTATAGAAGAGAAAGTCAGAAATTTATTAAGACTCAATTTCAATATTGTGCTGGTGATAGTGGAGAAGGGGACTAAATCTTTTCCTCCTCCCACTATCCTCTATAAATGCCCCCCAATGATTGGTGGAAAAATTAGAAGTAAATG
This sequence comes from Monodelphis domestica, assembly GCF_027887165.1. NCBI lineage: Eukaryota > Metazoa > Chordata > Mammalia > Didelphimorphia > Didelphidae > Monodelphis > Monodelphis domestica. The sequence goes on from NC_077230.1 coordinate 440,281,851, forward strand.
GTCGTGATATATTCAATAGCATTTTCCTGTATCCAGGGGCAAGAGGATGACAAAGGCTGCTATCTGGTCCTGATATCTCTCTGCTCCTCTGAATACTCTCACTTCATCTAATTTGCACCACAGCTGACCATCAGCTCTTCTAATCTTATCAGCTTAATTGTCTTCCATTAATACCTATCAAATAGTCAGCATGAGTGGATATCATGCCCAGCTCACCCTTGACTGGATGGAATACTGTCCTGTAACTCCATTCCTCAATCTCAAATTGGCATCAAAGATTCAAATTTAAACAATCAGTCTTTTCAGACAGTCTAAACTGATACTTCTTGGCCACTAATTCTCCAGTGTACCACTATGAAAGGGAAGCACACTAGTTTTGAGTAAAGAGGGAAGGATGAACACTTATAGATATAGATATGAAAATACATTTAGATATAGATATCATTTCTTTTAAATTACAGCCCTAAAATATATCCAACATTTTTCCTCCTATGTCATCCACTGAGGTGACAGAAACAAAATCAATTATTGTCTGTAGAGTCATGCAAAAGATATTCGCATATTAGTTAGAAGAGTTATACATAAAGAAAGAAAGAATGAAAGAGTGAAAAAAAAGAAAGAAAGAGAGAGGGAGGGAGGGATGAAGGAAGGGAAAAAGGAAAGAAGGAAAGAAAGAAAAGAGGGGGGGAAGAAAAGAAAGTATATTATTCAAACTCACTGTATCTTAAATTCGACAGGGCTACAGGACTCCATGCTGTTAACTTATCTGATCTGAGTTTCTCAGAAATGCAATTATTGAATTCCTCAGGCATGACAAAGAACTCAAGAATTTCTCTTTTTGAGGCTGCATCAGCAGACCATTATAAAAATAACATTGTTCTATAGAACTCATAATTCAGTTCTGCTTGTTTGGGAAGCAATCCTCCCACTCACAATTAACCCTGTTTTTTGTAGCTTTGGTTAAATAACAAGTTTAATATGGTAGCCCCAGTGGACAAACTTCACCTTTGTAGAAATTCCCTGAGTTGCCTTTGGGACAATGTCCCTCATGTCCAAGACAATTCAGAGAGCCAGAGATGATAGCCCTGAGGTAATTATTTCTGGATTGGGAAGGACATGTTGCCAAATTAAGTCCTTTTAGAAGAACTGCATTTGGAATTCTAGAGACATTAATTATTGTTTATATGTGTAAATATATTTTATGACTGAGGAAATCATTTTCTCTGATTCCTTCCAAAGAAAACAGGCCCCATTCATCCTTTATTTAAAAGCTTCCTAATGAGAAATTAAAGATTCTTGGGTAGTTTTTTGACTCATTATCTCTGTTGGCACAAAAACACAATGGTTCAGGTATTAGGTCTGAGTGTCATACAGGTGAGAAAGCTTGTTGTAACATGTTTTAAAGTATATTTTACTTTTTGCATCACATTTTTGCCTTCTCAAAATAAAAAGATTACTAATGAATTCTACCAATAAAGCATATATATATATACATATATATATATATATATTTCTATATATATATATATAATTTTAATTTGGTCATTTTCAAACATTATTCATTGGAAACAAAGATCATTTTCTTTTCCTCACCACCACCACCTCTCCCATAGCCAACATATGATTCCACTGGGTATCACATGTGTCCTTAATTTGAAACAATTTCCATGTTGTTGGTATTTGCATTAGGGTGTTCATTTAGTCTCTCCTCAGTCATATCCCCTAAACCCCTGTAGTCAAGCAGTTGCTTTTCCTAGGTGTTTTTATTCCCACAGTTTATCCTCTGTTTGTGGATAGTGTTTTTTTCTCCTAGATCAAGGTCCATATATGTATTTCCTACATCAATATCTCTGTCCATAAACTGGGAGGGGTCTCATCAATTTCTTGTCAGGTTCTTTCAAATATTGACCATTTTTCTGGTCTATCTGAGCATGCTCTCATGGCTGTCAATAATGCTTCTGTGACCTGGTTTAGTTTTGTGTGATCTAGTTCAACATTGGGGTTCCAATTTGGATCTTCAGTTGGCCAACGATGTCCTTTCCTACCTCATTTCTGATTAGCCAGAGAGACTATATTGGTTTTTTCTCTTTTTGTTATATATGCCTCTAACAAATTCTCAACATCCATCCAAGTGGGGTCAAAAGTTCTGAATATGTTCTCTAATTTTTTTATAATTAATATTGGTTCTTCCTCAAATGATGGCATATCTTCCTTAAATTTATTTAAATCTTCAGGGCTAAAAGGTGTATGATATCTTACAGATACCAAATTTCCATTTTTATTAAAAGTGGGTACTTCCCTTAAAGGAAATAACCTATCTGAATTATTTGGTACTCCTGTTTCTGTTTCTAGCCTACTTAATCCATTCTCAATAGGGTAGGTATGAGAAAGAAAAGGGTTGGGCACGTTGAGGGAGAGGGTTTGTTGTTGTCCCATAGTGCCAGAAAGATCAGAGGTAGGAAGGATCTGGGAATTGAATTGAGCAGGGTGGGAAGGATGGTCAAAGGAAGAAGGGTCATTAGCTGGGGGGAAGGATGCAGAGGTGTTAGAGTTGGATGAATGTGTAGGGTGTGAAAATAGGGTAGAGGCATTAGGATGGTCAGTATGGGTGGGGTGTGAACTCATGGTGGAGGTGGTAGGGTTGGTAGCATGGGTGGGATATGAACATAGAGTGGAGGGTGTGGGATTGGAAGCATGGGCAGGGGAAGGAGTGGGTTGGTTAGAAGTAGGGTTTTATGAGGCCGATGGGGCAGGGGGAGGAGTGGGTTGGCTAGGAGGGTTAGTGTTCAGAGCAAGGTAGGACAGAGATTCTGATAATGTTCTTAACTCTCTTTTAATGCTTCTCATAAAAGTTATGATCTCCCCATGACTTCCCTCTATAAGCTCCCGCCGAGTATTTAGTTCTGCATTTTGTTGAATATTAGAGGGAGCAATTGGTTGGTTTGACTGAGAAATTAGTTCTTCAAGGAGATCCAGTATTACAGGTACAACAATCAAAAATTCAAGGGAAAGTAGTATGTCAATTAGATTTTGCCATAAATTCCATGGGATGAGCCCTTTCAGAGAGACAAGGAATTCTGTTTTTACAAGATTGGTCATGGATGAGCCATTTGTTAATTTTGATGAGCCAGTTGTTAAGTAAGTTGCAGAACAATGTTTGTACTAAAAAAAGAACAAAGTTTTTACTGAAAATCCATTTGTTAACTAAGTTCTGAACTGGCTGTAATCCCATATTTCAAAAGTAAACACATGGGGAGACGGACAAGGCCAAAAGTTCTCTCCAGATTTCCCTTAATCCTAATCTAGGCAGTTGTTCCCTAAAGGAAGGAGATTTAGAAACAGCTCTCCTAGTCAGGACCTTAGGGCCCTGTTGCTAAAATTTAAAACAGCTGTGTTCTATTTAATTTAAGGAGAAATCAAAATATTTTTTACTCACCCACTCTTGCAGCTGTGTTTTGAAGCCAAGTTAGCAATGTTTAAAAAGACTGACTGACAGAGCAAGTAATAAGGAGATTAAGGAAAGAGATTTCACAAAAATTTTTGAGGGTTTTCCTCACAGCCTACATGGTCTGCCATAAACTGTGACCATGAAAATGTGGGTTTCAAGACTGTGAATTACCAAAACTGTAAACATATTTTAGTGTCTTGATTTAAATAAAAAATAAGTGGTCACAATGGAAAAAATGCCCAAATATGAAAATGCCCAAGTCAACTGGGTTTTATGGAGATTTTAATTAATACAAATGAAGGAATTATGGGAAGGGAGAGAGACAGAGTAAGAGGAAATAGTAGGAAAGGGCCTAGGCCAGATGGCCTAGGTCTGAACTTTAAGAGAAACTTAGTCTTTTATCCATTCACCACAAGATTTTTGTCCCAAGCAAAACTCTAGTGTTCAGAGAGACCCTCCAATTCAGCTTCCAAACTCGACTCCCTAAGTTCAGAGAGACCAGTTCCTTTCAAAGAGAAATTTCTCTTATGTCACTTCCCCTAAATTTTCACATCTACCAATCACAGTAGACATTTTCCACAGGACTGACCATTCTTAATTAACATCTTCTTTTGTTATCACCTTCTCTGAGTAGACTAAAACTTCACACCTCTTGCTAAGCTTGCCATTTGTAAGTTGCTTAACCTTTTTAGTGATTAATTTAACCTTTATAGGTACTTAGCACCTTTTTGTATTAGGTCTAAAAATAGATCTAGCTTAAGATTCTAGCTTTACTATAAGTATGAGTTAGGGACTTTTTCATTGTTCCATCAGGAGTTTACAACTTTATCTTCTAGGCAATGATATGGATGAATATTTACAAAAATATAAATTGCCTAGACTAAAAGAAGAAGAAATAGACTTCTTAAATAATCCCATATCAGAAAAAGAATTCCAACAGGCCATGAAAGAACTCCCTAAGAAAAAATTCCCCAGGCCCTGATGGATTCACAAGTGAATTCTATCAAACATTCAAAGAACAGCTAATCCCAATACTATATAAACTATTTGACATAATAAGCAAAGAGGGAGTTCTACCAAACTCCTTTTACGACACAAACATGGTACTGATTCCAAAGCCAGGCAGGTCAAAAACAGAGAAAGAAAATTATATACCAATCTCCCTAATGAATATAGATGCAAAAATCTTAAATAGGGCACTACCAAAAAGACTTTAGCAAGTGATCAGAAGGGTCATTCACTATATTCAAGTAGGATTCATACCAGGAATGCAGTGATGGTTCAATATTAGGAAATACACCCACATAATTGACCATATCAACAAGCAAACCAACAAAAACCACATGATTATCTCAATAGATGCAGAAAAAGCCTTTGATAAAATACAACACCCATTCCTATTAAAAAACACTAGAAAGTTTAGGAATAGAAGGGTCATTCCTAAAAATAATAAACAGTATATATCTAAAACCATCAGCTAATATCATCTGCAATGGGGATAAACTAGATGCATTCCCAATAAGATCAGGAGTGAAACAAGGATGCCCATTATCACCTCTACTATTTCACATTATACTAGAAACACTAGCAGTAGCAATTAGAGAAGAAAAATAAATTGAAGGCATTAAAGTAGGCAATGAGGAGACCAAGTTATCACTCTTTGCGGATGACATGATGGTCTACTTAAAGAATCCTAGAGAATCAACAAAAAAGCTAATCAAAATTATCAACAACTTTAGCAAAGTTGCAGGATACAAAATAAACCTACATAAGTCATCAGCATTCCTATATATTTCCAACACAGCTCAGCAGCAAGAACTAGAAAAAGAAATTCCATTCAAAATCACCGTAGACAAAATAAAATACTTAGGAATCTATCTCCCGAGACAAACACAGGAAGTATATGAACACAACTACAAAATACTCTCCATACAATTAAAACTAGACTTGAGAAATTGGAAAAACATTAACTGCTCATGGGTAGCATGAGCCAATATAATAAAAATGAACATCCTACCCAAATTATCTATATATTTAATGCAATACCCATTGAACATCCAAAAAATTTTTTTACTGAATTACAAAAAACCATAACAAAGTTCATTTGGAAGGATAAATGTTCAAGGATATCCAGGGAAATAATGAAAAAAAAAAGGAAGATGGCCTTGCAGTCCCTCATCTCAAACTATACTATAAAGCTGCTGGGGTCCATCAGTCCATGACGCCTTGACAGAGTAACGCGTGGTAGCCAGGGAGACCACAGAGTGGTCCTTGGCTAGATGTGATTACCCACCGAACCCCCTTTTACATGACCTCTTTCATCAATGCCCCTTACCTATGAATTGACATGATTATTATTCCCCCTAGTCTCAAAAGAAATAATGCAAGAGCAAAACACCTGGACCCTAATTCTCCAAAACCTCACCAAAAGATCAGACCCTCAAACCCAACCCCAAAAGACTATCATGGGTTAACTTTTACTCAGGTACATAATTCCCAGCAAAACCGCAATTACAGGCCAAGCCCAAAACTTTCTCATGAAGCCAGCACACAAATCAACCATAGAGGCCCAAGCGATAAGTACAAGTATATCAAGCCTCAGTGACTCGATTACACAAATCAGTAACTCCCTAGAAGCCACCAGTCTAAATTTGAATTGTGTTCCCAGACCCCTCAGCCTCCATGATATGATTGTTGAATTGTCTTCTAAGAACTGCTGATTAATTACTCCGTTTTATTAAAAGCAATTCGTAATTTTCCTTGATTGTTTATAAGCTCAAAACGTCTCACAGGTAATGAGAAAATCAAGCCACCTGTGACAGAAATCATTTATCTTATGTGCAAACTTTATTCTGTCTGTAATCACAATGCAAGAATATAGAATGTTAATCAAGTGATCTGTTAAAAGTTGATGTGTCGCTTTTCCAATTATCTCTCTTTGATTTTGTGTATATTCATGCCAAGAGAATGGGTATAAAAATAAAGATCAGACATCAGGTAAGTGGAGCAGCTGTCAGATGCAAAGCAATCCCATGGCCGTAATGATTAAGCTGTCTTCCGTTTGTTATTTATTTTATGTTATTTATTTTGACTGATCGTTTGTCACCAGTCGGGAACCCTGGAGTCGCGAGTGGGGCTGGACCCTGACCAGCATTCTGGCGCCTGAACAGGACCCCTCCCGGCTAGGTAAGTCCCCTTCCCCTTTCCCTAAAAGTTTCGAACGAATCAGGTTCTCCCCCCGGAAGAGGTCCCGGGTCCCCCTGTGGATAGAGCAGGGTTTGGGGGGGAGTAATCCAGGGCCCCCAATATAAGAGGGGTGGGCTCCCAATAAGAGGAGTGGGCTCCCAAGTAGGAGCGGTTTCAGAACAGGTGAAGTTAGGAGAAGCAAAGGGGCACCATGGGACACAGTGAATTAAAAGAAAGCAAGTTATTCACTGAAATAGTTAAACACAGATTTCAGAAAAGGGGAGCAAAGGAGAGAAAAGCAAGCCAGTCGCAGCTGACTACGTTCTTGGAGTTTATTCAAAATTGCAGTCTGTGGTTCCCTAATGTAAGGATGGTAGATTTAGACAAAGAAGAAAAAAATAGCCCAGTCTTAAAATCTTATAACATCCGCGTTCAGGCTAGACAACCACCAGTAACGCCACCCACCCACCCACCTGAGGGAAGGAGGAGTGAATGGACAGGAATGACGGGTCCCCTCCTCCTCCACCTCCAGGACCCCCAGATCCTCGGATTTAGCAGAGAAAAGCCCATTTTTCAACCCCTTGTCACCTGCCTTTTCAAAGAAGGTTAGTCGAGCCAAAAACTTTCTTCACCTTTCATAGTTTTAAGGGGACAGTACCTTGGAAACATTAAGACAGATTTTTTCATTCTTTCTTCTTCCTTTTTCTTTCTTCCTCAAGATCTTGAGTAAACATCTTAACTCCTAAAAGCATGTTTCCCTTAGTATGTGCTTAATGTTTGTTATGTGTGATTCAATGTATGTCTGCATCATAAGTTTTTTGGTTGATGTTTTCTTAATTGGTCATTTACAAAAATCGCTTCAAAGTCCTCTGCCAAAAAGAGGTAATTTATGTTCCATAAACCTTCTCTCTTTCTGTTTTGGAAAAGGCCCATCCAGGAAAAAAAGAGAGAAAAAAATTATTTGGAACACACAAAAGGAATTTTTATCCCAAAAATTGGCTCTTCTCTTGGATTTGATATTAAAGATCTACATAGCTAAACTTGAAAAATTGCTAATTAGTCTAAAAATGTACTGGGATGAGTGAAATGTTGTGGTGATGATTGTGTCTCAGTTGGAAGTGAAATGTTAGCTAAATTCAGCTCTGTTCAAGCCAGAGGTCTGATTATCAACATTGGGACTGATAAGAGAAAGTGATTGCAGTAAGTTCAGAACTGGTTGAAGGTAATTAATAGACAGGTTGATACCAAGAGGAATTTTCCTTTTTAAAAGGTAAAAAACCACACTGGATGCTTAGTAAAACATAAGATGTTTATGTGTAAAATTCATTCAGATAATAGTTATAGTGGAGAACTTTTTCTAAGAATTAAATGTTGGATTTCAAAATGAGTGTCATTCAAAGACAGCAACAAGTGATTGCATGTTAGCTTTGAGATTGTAGAGGTTCAAAATTGGCAATTAGCATAAGTCAATTTGCATAGTTGTTAAGTACGTGATGTATGGCTAATGTTGCAACTTTTAAACAATGTTATACTTGATTGGGAATATATGTGCTATGAATAAGAAGAAATATATCTATTCAAATATAATTTGTTATAATGTCATAATAGATGTACACAAAATATGTATGAATGTGTGCTGTGAAGAAATTTAATTTTTATTCAGAGTGTGTATAGTGCAATTGGCAAAGGAAATTTGACCAGTCCACAAGTTAAATAAGATTGATTATTAGGCTATTAAATATAGGTAAAAGGTAGTTGCCTCTCCCCTATTTATAGTAAGAGTAATAGAGACAAAAACTGAAGGCTTTATTCTGCTTGGAGCAGAAGTTTGAAAGGAAAACTGGAATCTTAAGGAAATATCAGAGAACTTTAAACAAAGTGAATTTGGAAGTTGTTAAGTTTTTAATTAATATATTGGGAGTGATTTAATATCAAGGTTTTAAAAACATGTAACTAAAGTATTAAAAAAGGATTAGAAAGAAGGGAAAGATCTTCTCAGACTACAAGGGCAGTCAAGCATCTACTGTCTTGGAAATATTCCAAAAGTAATTTATCCCCTTCTTTAGGTACAGGAAGGAGAACAAAAGTGCTTGTAAATATTTTACATTTATATTAAAGGATCAATACAACAAAATAGTTTAAACACATAAAAGTTTTCAGCTACCTTATCTAAACTTTAGAGATATAATTTGAAAAAACTGAGAGGTTAGCTGATAGATGGAATAAATCTTGATCTGATAAGACATATTACAACTAAGGCTTAAAGAAGTAACAGGAAATTTAAGAGTTTATTCGAGTATGCCTAAATATTATAATTTCTATAAGCTACTATTAAGTAAAAATATGAGCTTTTCTAGAAACAGACAGGAATAAAAGGGTTTTTTATTGAAACTTCACAATTTGGCTGTGTGATACAATTGCAAAAGTTTAAACTATAAATCCAGAATCCTAAAGAAGTTCAGGTTAGAGACAATGCCTTCCTTTTAATAACAACAATTGATATATTACAGTTAGTTAAACAAAAATAAAAATGCAATGACTTATGAATAATTGGATTAACTGTTTAAATGCTCAGAATACGTGAATGACATAAACATAAAGAAGGAAACTATAAGTAAATTAGGTGAACACAGAATAGGATACCTGTCAGATCTTTGGGAAGGGAAAGATTTTAAAACCAATAAAGACTTAGAAAGAGTCACAAAATGTGGACCAAATATTTTTTATTATATCAAATTAAAAAGGTTTTGTACAAACAATACCAATGTAATCAAAATTAGAAGGGAAGCAACAAATTGGGGGGAAATCTTTACAACAAAAACCTCTGACAAAGGTCTAATTACACACATTTATAAAGAGCTAAACCAATTGTACAAAAAAATCAATGGGCAAGGGACATGAATAGGCAGTTTTCAGCCAAAGAAATCAGTATTATTAATAAGCACATGAAAAAGTGTTTAAAATCTTTGGTAATCAGAGAGATGCAAATCAAAACAAGTCTGAGGTATCACTTCATACCTAGCAGATTGGCTAACATGATAGTAAAGGAAAGTAATGAATGCTGGAGGGGATGTGGCAAAGTTGGGACACTAATTCATTGCTGGTGGAGTTGTGAATTGATCTAACCATTCTGGGGGGTAATTTGGAACTATGCCCAAAGGGTGATAAAAGAATGTCTGCCATAGCACTGCTGGGTTTGTACTCCAAAGAGATAATAAGGAAAAAGATGTGTACAAGAATATTCATAGCTGCGCTCTTTGCGGTGGCAAAAAAATTGGAAAATAAGGGGATGCCCTTCAATTGGGCAATGGCTGAACAAGTTATGGTATATGTTGGTGGTGGAAAACTATTGTGCCAAAAGGAACAATAAAGTGGAGGAATTCCATGGGGATTGGAACGACCAACAGGAAGTGATGCAGAGTGAAAGGAGCAGAGCCAGGAAAACATTGTACACAGAGACTTATACACTGTGGTACAGTTGCAAGTAATGGACTTCTCCATTAGTCTCAATGCAATGTCCCTGAACAACCTGCAGGGATCAGGGAGAAAAAAACACTACCCACAAGCAGAGGACAAAGGGCAGGAGTAAAAATACCGAGGAAGGACAACAGCTTGACTACAGGGGTGGAGGGGATATGATCGAGGAGAGACTCCGAATGAACACCCTAATAGCATGGAAATGGATTCTGGTTGAGGTCGCATGTGATATCCAGAGGAATAATGCTTAACCAATGAGAGGGGTGGGGGATAGGGGGAGGAAACAAAAAGGTGATCTTTGTTTCTAATGAATAACGTTTGAAAATTACCAAATAAAATAATGTTAAAAAAAACTGTTGTTATCACCTGGGCATCTAGAAGGATTACACTTAGAGGGAACAGTGACAAACTGTATAGCATGAAAGGCAAGACATAAATAGGTATGTAGATATATGCATACATAAGTATATATCAGAAAATGAAATCCAAAAGGCCATCAAAGAACTCCCTAAGAAAAAATCCCCAGGGCCTGATGGATTCACCTGTGAATTCTATCAAACATTCAGAGAACAGTTAATCCCAATACTATACAAACTATTTGACATAATAAACAAAGAGGGAGTTCTACCAAACTCCTTTTACGACACAAACATGGTACTGATTCCAAAACCAGGCAGGTCAAAAACAGAGAAAGAAAATTATATACCAATCTCCCTAATGAATATAGATGCAAAAATCTTAAATAGGATACTAGCAAAAAGACTCCAGCAAGTGATCAGAAAGATCATTCACCATGATCAAGTAGGATTCATACCAGGGATGCAGGGCTGGTTCAACATTAGGAAAACCATCCACTTAATTGACCACATCAACAAGCAAACTAGCAAGAACCACATGATTATTTCAATAGATGCAGAAAAAGCCTTTGATAAAATACAACACCCATTCCTATTAAAAACACTAGAAAGCATAGGAATAGGAGGGTCATTCCTAAAAATAATAAACAGTATATATCTAAAACCAACAGCTAATATCATCTGCAATGGGGATAAACTAGATGCATTCCCAATAAGATCAGGAGTGAAACAAGGATGCCCATTATCACCTCTACTATTTGACATTGTACTAGAAACACTAGCAGTAGCAATTAGAGAAGATAAAGGAATTGAAGGCATCAAAATAGGCAAGGAGGAGACCAAGTTATCACTCTTTGCAGATAATATGATGGTCTACTTAAAGAATCCTAGAGAATCAACCAAAAAGCTAGTCAAAATAATCAACAACTTTAGAAAAGTTGCAGGATACAAAATAAACCTGTATAAGTCATCAGCATTTCTATATATCTCCAATCCATCTCAACAGAAAGAATTAGAAAGAGAAATTCCATTTGAAATCACCATAGAGAAAATAAAATATTTAGGAATCTATGTGCCAAGACAAACACAGGAACTATATGAACACAAGTATGAAATACTCTCCACACAATTAAAACTAGATCTAAACAATTGGAAAAACATTGATTACTCATTAGTGGGAGAAGCTAACATAATAAAAATTACAATCCTACCCAAATTAGTTTACTTATTTAGTGCCATACCCATTGAACAACCAAAAAATTCTTTATGGATTAAAGAAAAAAATAACAAAGTTCATTTGGATGAACAAAAGATCAAGGATATCCAAGGAAATCATGAAAAAAAAAATGCAAAGGAATGAGGACTTGCAGTTCCAGATCTCAAACTATTCTATAAAGCAGTGGTTATCAAAACAATTTGGTACTGGCTAAGAGACAGAAAAGAGGATCAGTGGAATAGACTAGGGCTAAGTGACCTCAACAAGACAGTCTATGATAATCCCAAAGATCCCAGCTTTTGGGACAAAAATTCACTATTTGACAAAATCTGCTGGGAAAATTGGAAGACAGTATGGGAGAGATTAGGTTTGGATCAACATATCACACCATACACCAAGAGAAACTCAGAATGGTGAATGACCTGAATATAAAGAAGGAAACTATAAGCAAATTAGGTGAACACAGAATAGTATAATTGTCAGATCTTTGGGAAAGTAAAGACTTTAAAACCAAGCAAGAGCTAGAAAAAAATCACAAAATATAAATCAGTAATTTTGATTACATCAAGTTAAAAAGTTTTTGTACAAACAAAACTAATGCATGCAAAATTAGAAGGGAAATTAAAAATTGGGAAACAATCTTCATTACAAAAACCTCTGACAAAGGTCTAATTACTCAAATTTATAAAGAGCTAAACCAATTCTACAAAAAATCAAGCCATTTTCCAATTGAAAAATAGGAATGGATATCAATAGGCAATTTTCAGTTAAATAAATCAAAACTATTAATTAGCACATGAAAAGGTGTTCTAAATCTCTTATAATCAGAGAAATGCAAATCAAAACAACTCTGAGATATCATCTCACACCCAGAAGATTGGCTAACATGACAGCAAAGGAAAGTAAAGAATGTTGGAGGGGATGTGGCTAATTTGAGACATTAATGCATTGCTGGTGGAGTTGTGAATTGATCCAACCATTCTGGAGGGCAATTTGGAACTATGTCAAAGGGTGATAAAAGACTGTCTGCCCTTTGATTCAGCTATAGCAGTGCTGGGTTTGTACCTCAAAGAGAAAATAAGGAAAAAGACATGTACAAAAATATTCATATATGTGCTTTCTGTGGTGGCAAAAAAAAAATTGGAAAATGAGGGGATGCCCTTCAATTGGGGAATGGCTGAATAAATTGTGGTATATGTTGGTGATGGAATATTATTGTGCTCAAAGGAATAATAAAGTGGAGGAATTCCATGGAGACTGGAACAACCTCCAGAAATTGATGCAGAGTGAGAGGAGCAGAATGAAAGAAACATTGTACACAGAAAGTGATATACCATGGTACAATCAAATGTAATGGACTTCTCCATTAGTGGCAATGCAATGACCCTGAACAACTGGGAGGAACCTATAAGAAAACCCACTATCCACATCCAGAGGAAACACTGTGGGAGTAAAAACACTGAAGAAAAACAACTGCTTGAATACAGGGATTGAAGGGATACGGTTGTGGATGTAGACTCTAAATGAACATCCCAGTGCAAACATAAACAATATCGAAATAGATTCTGATCAAGGTCACAAGTAATACCCAATGAAATTGTGTGTTGGCTGTGGGAAGGGTGGGTGGAGGGGAGAGAGGGAAATAATGTGATTATTGTAACCAAGGAATAATGTTCTAAATTGACTAAATAAACTAATTCAAATAAAAAATAAATAAACACACACAAAAAATAAAATGGTCAGCTACTTCTTTGTATTTGATATTAATGCGTAGTCCTAATAATGTACTTTTAAAAGTTTTTTCCAGGAATACTTTCCCAATTACATATAAAAACAACATATTACTTTCTTTTTTAAAACATTTTCAGTTCTAAATTCACTCTATCCTTATCCCCTTTCTCCTCATATCATAAAAATGACAAGCAATTTGATAGAAGCTATACCTATACTTATGTGATTGTAGAAAACATTTATTTCCGTATTATTTAAGTTGTGGAAGAAAACATCACAAAAACATGAAAATAAAGTGAAAATGGCATACTTCAAAATACATTCATATTCCATTAATTCTGTCTGTGGCAAGGAATAGCATTTTTTCACCATGAGTCTTTTGAAGTTGTATTGGAAGAATGCATTGCTGGGAATATTTAAGTCATTCACAGTTGATCATCAAAGCATTGGTATTACTGGATACAAAGTTCTGGATCGACTCATTTCACTTTGAAACAAATTATGTGTCTTTCAAAGTTTTTCTGAAATCATTTTTATCATTTCTTATACCACAGTAGTATTCCATCATTATCATGTATGTAGCACACCAGGTATATTAACACCTTGAATGTATTATTGGTGTATTGATATTGGATCTTATGTGTTCATACACCACACTCATGGTCATGGTACTTCTTGATTATTGTATTTCCAAATCTTCATTCTAAAGGACAAAAAATTCCTGAGCAGGACATTAGTTGCCACAGAGTCCTTGCTTCTACCTTCTCTGACCACATTCCATAACAAGTCACATGTATGACTAACCTTATCCTCTATGATTACATGGTTGTCAATTGAGCCAATGTTAAATCATTTGTCATTTTACACATTCATTAGCTAACTGCCACTCCACATCCCAGGTCATGTTACATGAGTAATTTCCCAATTTTGCACCCCTTCACTGCTAACTGAAGAAAGTGATTACTAGTGAAACCAAAGAGATGGCTGAATAAATAAATGATTCTCTAGCTTTTATTTTAGATACATTTACACTAGTTTTTCTGATAGGGGTCTTAGCACAGAGGGATATGATGTTTTGGTATCTCAAACATCACTAGGTTCATCAACCTCAAACCCTCAACCTCCCATTGCTCTATACACTAAAAGATGCTTACCCCTCTCATGGTATATATTGTTCCCTCTTTAACCCAGATCTGATTAAAATAGGTTCTAGTGCTACCTGCAGTCCACTACTGCCTCACCTTTTCTGTGACATTTGTTCCTCTCTTATTTTTTATGAGATAATTGTTCCATTTTAACTATCTCTATCTTGTTATATTTTTATATTTGGTTCCTTCCATAATAATCAACTTGACTTCAAATCTTTGGTCCCTGAATTTGAACTGAAAAGAAATCACAAATATCTCAGGGATGTGAGGAAGTTTCCATTTTCAACTCATTTTTTCTCCACAACAGAGAATATCCTGGAAAGAAATTAAATTAATATGATGTTCATATTAAAATATTAATGCCTATAGAGAAAATTACACACACCTGTCAGAATTCATCTTAAAAATTAATTATAGGGATACAATAGGATGAAGAAAATTTTTATAAAAATTTTTTTCAGTTAAGGACAAGAGAGTCAAGAAAGTAACATCTTTACCAGCTTTATTGTTTGTTTGATTTAAATATAATATTAACTTTTTTATCAAATTTTTTTCAGATTCCAGAAAAAAGGTAATTTTTAGCAATAAAAATTACCAGCTAGATATTTAAAAAATGATAGACTGTATAGGACTCAGTTGCTCAGTTTTAAATGACGATGTAGACCAAAGAATATCCATAGATACAGTGATATATTCAGGTCAACTGTATGAATAAATTATTGACTGGGTTAGGAAAATTACCTCTTACTGGGAGTTTCCCCAAAGGTGCTCAGATCACATTATGTCTCTAATATTCACAGCAATAAATATCCTCACTTTCAAAGAATCAAAATATAGAGAATATGACAACTCATAAAACCCATATCCAAAAAATTATGATTCCACTGTAGATAATTCTTCACTTACAGTTATATATGTTGACCTAAATATAAGGATTCAACTGAGAAACATATTTGATTTTATGCCATTTATAGCCATCCAACAGATAAGGACATTTTGGTGAAAAGAGAAAAGACTTTCTCTGATTAATCTAATACCAGGAAAAATTACTTGTTTCTGAGATATGATAAATTATAATGGTATTTTTAAAAAGGAAGTCATTTATTAGGGCTATTCTGCTCTTTTGGTTAGCCAAGAACAGAGACTTTGTTATTCTTTCAGTCTTTCAGCTCATGATTACAAATGTTGTATTTAGGTCACTTGATGGTGAAAAGCCATTGGACCTTGAAACTCAATACAAACCATACCTGACTAATTTTGTCACTGAAATAGAGCCTGCATTTCTGCTTTCTGTTGATCATTCCATCATTTTCTCTAAGTCCAAGGAACAATCAGAGAGCTTTGATTTTTCCCTTTGATTTTACTCTGATATTTTGGGCTAAAATTTGTGCCATATGTACCTAAAAAAACCACTGAGTCATTTTTATACTTATTTATATATCATAAGCTATACAGGCAAAGGATCTAGACTAAGAAAATTACATTACTTGGACGTCTAAGATATGCTCCAAATCATAATAACTCTGCTGATATCAATGATAGTAATGTCAATTCTAAAGGATTTTAACAATTTTGAATAGTCATTCATTTGTAACCATCAACACACAAATGTCAAACCACAAACCTACAAAAACACCAAAAAATACATCTTCATGTGAGTTTTTTCCTTAATGGATCAACTAGGTTGAAAAACCCTGAGAAAGATCTACCATTCATGTTTTATTTCTCAATGAAAGGGTTTTTGTCATTAATATTCTTATAGCACCTTTTATCTGCTTATTTCGTAGACTGTAAATAATGGGGTTCATGAAGGGTGGTATTACAGTATAAAATACAGAAAGAATAATATCCTTAAGAGACCCAGAATCTGAAGGTGGTTGGGCATATACATAAATGCCTGAAATAACAAATAAAGAAACCACACTGATGTGGGGGATGCAGGTCGAGAAGGCTTTTTTCTGGTCTTCTTTCACTGGAAACTTGAGCACGGTGGAAAATATACGAACATAAGATGCAGTGATGAAGGCATAACAGCCAGCACCAACCACCAGGTCAGAAACAATTAAGGATAAGTTATTGCTGAAAGTATCAGAGCAAGAGATCCTTAGCAGAGAGGGGATATCACAGAAGAACTGATGGACCACATTGGAATGGCAAAATGACAAGCGAAATGTGTAGCCAGTGTGGAAAGCTGCGTATACAAGGCCAGTCAACAAGCAGGTTAAGGTCATCTGCAGGCAGACTCGGGGACTCATGATCACTGGGTAATGGAGAGGGTGGCAGATGGCCACATAACGGTCACGAGCCATGACAGTGAGCAAAGTTAACTCTACATATGCAATGAACATCACAAGGAATACCTGAGCTGCACAGCCTGTAACTGAAATAATCCTGTTGTTCACCAGAGAGTTAACAGAGGCCTGGGGAGCAGTTATTGAGAGGTAGCAGGCATCCACCATGGACAGGTTCCTCAGGAAAAAGTACATGGGAGTGTGGAGTCTCCTGTCAAAGGTGGTGATGATGACAATGAGGAGATTCCCCATCAGGCCTGCAGAGTAGATGAGAAACAGAAGGAAAGAATACAAGATCTGGAGCTCTCGGATGTCAGAAAACCCCATGAGCAGAAATTCAGTTGCAGTGGTATAATTGGACATTTTCAGACTTGTTCATGTAGGGACTGACCTAGGTAGGACAAGGAGCAATCAGTCAATTCATCGATCAACAGTTATTGAATACATCCTTAAGATTTTGACAGTCACCATGACCTGTGCTATATTTTTGGTTCTTTACCCTTGAACAAGATAAATGACTTCTCAAGGAAAATCTCTAAGACTTATAGAGGTGATGCAGACCTGAACTGTCAAAGGAAGTTTCTATTCCTGAGAATTCAATCTACTAAACCGATAAGCAAAGTAATCTCACTAAGGACCTTATATTGGTTTCCTTTTTTCTTATATTATATTGATTACTTATGAGTGAATAATTATTGCAGATAATTTGACCTGGATCAAGAACCAACAATGAAAATCAGTCATTTTTTTAATGCTTCAGGAGTAGTCTTTGCTTCTCCCCATATTCCTTTCCTGACAAATTCATCTTTTTTAATAGGTAAGAACAGTATAGAAGGGTAAGTCAGAAACTTATTAAGACTTAGTTTCAAATATTCTGGTGCTGATAGTGGAGAAGGGGATTAAGCTTTTCCTCCTCCCACTGTCCTCTATAAATGCTCCCAATGATTGGTAAAAAAAATTAGAAGTAAATGGTTGTGATATATTCAATAGCATTTTCCTGGATCCAGGGGCAAGAGGATGACAAAGGCTGCTGTCCATCCTGATACCTCTCTGCTCCTCTGAATACTCTCACTTCATCTAATTTGTACCATAGCTGATGATCAGCTCTTCTAAACTAATTAGCGCATTTGTCTTCCATTAAGATCCATCAAGTAATCAACAGGAGTGGATATCTTTCCCATCTTGACCTTTGACTGGATGGAATATTGTCCTGGAACCCCATTCCTCAATCTCAAATGGGCATAAAAGACTCTTTCAAGTTTAAATTATCAGGCTTTTTAGAAAGTCTAACTTGATAATTCTTGGCCACTATTTCTCCAGTATACCACTATGAAAGGGAAGCAAGCTGGTTTTGACAAAGGAAGGATATAGTTGAACACTTATAGATATAGATATGAAAATACATTTAGATACAGATATCAATTTTTTTTATAATACAGCTCTAAACTTTGACCCAAGTTCTTCCTCCTCTACCATACACTGAGGTGAGAGAAAGAAAATCAAGTATTGTCTGCATAGTCATGTAAAATATATTTCCATTTTAGTTAGAAGAGATAAATAAAGAGAGAAAGAAAGAGTGAAAGAAAGAGAGAGAGGGAGGGAAGGAGGGAGGAAGGAAGGAAAGAAGGAAGGAAGGAAATAAGGAAATAAGGGAGGAAGGAAGGAAGGAAGGAAAGAAGGAAGGAAGGAAATAAGGAAATAAGGAAGGAAGGAGGAAAAATGGAGGAAAAGAAAAGGAATTATATTATTCAAACTCACTGTATCTTAATTTGGACACAGCTACAGGGTTCCATGCTGTTAAATTATCTAATTTTAATTTCTCAGAAATTCTATTATTGAATTCCTTTGGCATGGCAAAGAAGAATTCAAGAATTTCTCTAGCTGAGGCTATATCAGCAGACCATTATAAAAATTGCATTGTTCAATGGAACTCCTAATTCAGTTGTGCTTGTATGGGAAGTAATCCTCCCACTCACAATTATCCCTGTTTTTTGTAGCTTTGGTTAAATAACATGTTTAATGTGGTAGCCCCAGTGGACAAACTTCACCTTTGGAGAAATTCCCTGAGTTGCCTTTGGGACAGAGTCCCTGATGTCCAGGACAATTCAGAGAGCCAGAGATGATAGAACTGAGGCAATTATTTCTGAGTTGGGAAGGACATGTTGCCAAGTTAAGTCCTTTTAGAAGAACTGTATTTGGAATTCTAAAGACATTAATTATTTTATATATGTGTAAATATATTTCATGACTAGGAAAATCATCATCTCTCTGATTCCTTCCAAAAAATAGAAGCCCCCCACACACATTACTTAAAAGGTTCCAAATGAGAAGTTCAAGTGTCTTGGGTGGTTGTTTGACTCATTATCTCTGCTGGACCAAATACACATGGCTCAGGTGTTAGGTCTGACTGACATAGAGGTGAGAGAACTTGTTGTAAAATGTTTTGAAGTATATTTTATTTTTTGCATCACATTTTTGCCTTCTCAAAAAAAAAAGATTACTAAGGATATGTACCAATAAAATAAAGATATCTGACAGTTTATATGACATTTTAAACCCTCAGTCCTCATTATACTAAGTATTAAGTAGAAAATTTTATGACCCAGAATATTTGGTTAGTGTGGTCATTCAGGCTTATCCTTGTTTATATCCATCACTTGATCTTAAAGCAAGATAATATTTTCTTACATTAACATAACACCTCATTCAGCTACTTTTCTCCATTTTGATCATGATAAAAAAGATTTCTCTGAATATTTTAAATCTATTGTGCCTTCATTTCTGTAATTGATCTCTTTGTTGTTTATACCTATTAAGAATCTAGCAATTTTACACATAATCTAATTATTTTTCCTCGGTTACATAAGGATCTCCAAATAAGATTTTTAAAAACCCAGACTTTCCAGTATTAACTGTTATCATCTTTTATAAAACATAACATTTCATGTCTTGTTAATTATTCATATGGAATGCATGATCCCTTAAATTAGATGATAGACAGACCAGCAGTATGCAATAACATCAGTCTCTAATATCCCTAGAGATATTCCACAGAGTGTATGGGCTAAACACCAGAATGATGTAGGGATGATTAAATCAGTAACACCAATCAAAATAAAATTTAAAGATGGCATACCTCCCAAAGTACCTCAATGCAAACTCAGCAAAGAGGTAATCCAAGGCATAACCCCAATAATCAACAGCTTGCTAGAGTAGGACATACTAAGACCTATATTATCAGAGTACAGTAACCCACTATTAGCCAAAAAAAGAGCAAGAGAAGAACTGACGTATCAATAAATTGGTGATTTGTTCAGAATATCAATGTTAGAAATAATTTCATCAAGAAAACTCACACAGAGGCAGAGTCAAGATGGTTGCTTAGAAGCAGCAGAAGTTCAGACCTCTCAATACCCTTCCTTACTGATCACAAACTGACTGCTTCTAGGAGACTGAAAATCAAACCTAACAACAAGACAGAGTTAAGGAAACCTCCTGCTGGACTAAAGCCAAAAGGTAGGCACCCCCAAAATCCTGAATCTGAGAACACTCAGGTTTAAGGGGAAGGCAGAAGGAAGATCCCAGGGCACCTCCCCCATACCCCACCTAGAGCACTAAGGCTCTAGCATCAGCAGGAACCTCTGGGTGGGCAAAGGCACTAGTCTTGAGGGTATACCTTGTGGGCAGGGCTATGCCAGGCGCAGAGCATGGAACACAGGTTGTGGGGAAGGAGCTGGAGAGGGAGCACAGAGTTGGCAGCCTGGACAGTGCTGCAAAGACCCTCCATATAGTGACCTCCAGCCTTCCAGGAGGTGTTGGCCTCACAACACATCCAGCTCAACCCAGCTAAATATAATCCCATCAAAAGACTTCAGATGTCAGGGAAGCCCAAACTCCAACAACCCTTACTCACAGACTTCTGGGCTTTAATTTAATTCAATCAAAAGGCTCCAGAGGACTGGGAAGCTCAAACTATAACAACCTTCCCCCACAGACTGCTGAACTTTAATTTAATCCAATCAAAAATCTCCAGAGGTCAGGGAAGCTCCAACCCCCAACAACCCTCCCCCACAGACTAAAGGGAGAGACTTTCTGTCAAACCTACAAGACGGGAGACTGACAGAAACCCCCAAAACCAAAAAAAAAACGAGAGGGGCAAGAACACAGGCAAATACAGAGAGCAAAGAAAGGGTAAATATGATCAAACAACAGAAGAAAGAAATTACAATAGACAGCTTCTGTACAGGTAACAAGCAAAGAGCAAACCAAAACAGAGGGGGAGGGATCAGCAAAGAAAAAATCAGAAATCCCAGTTAATTTGATGCAGGCTTTGCAAGAACTCAAAATGCAATTCAACACATAATTAAGAGAGGCTGAAGACAATTGGGAAAAGAACTTAAAAATTAAGATAAGTCATCTAGAAACAGAAAATAGTCTTGAAAGCCAAAATCAACCAGCTTGAAAATGAGGCAAAGGAGATGAAAGATGAGGCAAAGAGGATGAAAGATGACATCCAATGAAAATCAGACCAGAAGGAGAAGGATGACCAAAAAGACAGGAATGAAATACAGTCTTTAAGAACCAGAATATGACAACTAGAATTAAGTAATCTCACAAGGCAACAGGACACTATAAAACAAAACCAAAAAGAATTTTTAAAATGGAGGAATATATGAAACATCTCATTCACAAAACAGATTTAGAAAATTGTTTGAGGAGAGACAATTTAAGAATCATTGGTCTAACAGAAGACCATGACAAAAGAAAAAGCCTTGACATAATACAAAAGGAAATTATTTAGGAAAACTCCCCTGATATTCTAGAACAATAGAGAAAAGTAGAGATTGAAAGAATCCACACATCACCACCTGTACTTAATCCCCAACTGACAACACCCAGGAATGTTTTAGCCAAATTCAAGAACTATCAGACCAAAGAAAAAATATTACAAGGTACCAAGAAAAAAAGTCATTCAGATACCATAGAACCACAGTGAGTATAACACAGGATCTGGCTGCATCTACCCTGAAAGACCGAAAGGCATGGAATATGATGTTCTGGAAAGCAAGGGAACTAGGTCTACAATCAAGAATCAACTACCCAGCAAAACTGACTATATTCTTACAGGGGAGAGTATGGTGATTCAACAAAATAGAAGAATTCCAAGAATTTGTAAAGAAAAGACCAGACCTGAACAGAAAAATTTATGTCCAAGCACAGAACTAAGAGAACCATCAAAAGGTAATTAAAAAGAGGGAAAAAAGAAAAACAAAACAAAACGAAAAAAAATTTTAAGAGACTCAATAAGTTAAAATGATATGTATCCCTATGAGAAAAGAGGTCATTGGTAACTCTTAAAAACTGTTGTCATCACCTGGGCAGCTAGAATAATTACACTTAGAGGGAACAGTGACATACTGTATAGGATTAAATAACAAGACATAAATAGGTATATAGATATATGTATGCATAATTACATATACATGTATATATATACATATATACCAAGAGCTAAAAAAAGAGGTTAATACTAAGTGAAATGGGAAAAGAAATAAAGGGGGGCAAATTTATATGTCACAAAGAAGCTCCTGGTGGGAAGGGGGAGAACATCAATATACTGGAGGGGTAAAGAGGTTGGAGACCAGAAATACTCAACTCTTATGTGCATTGAAATTGACCCAAAGAGGGAAGAACAATCCAATTCATTGGGGCAGAGAATAGATTCATGTCTTATAGAGGAGTAGAAGGGTATCAAATGGACTCTTAGGGAGGGAAGCAGTATAAGGGAGGGGTAGAGTGGGGGATAGTTTTAAAAAGATTGCAAATAAAATAAGAAGGGAAATAAGAAGGGAGAGGGATAGAAAGGGGAAATAAAATAAGGGAGGGAACTAGGGGGACTGATTAAATACAAACATTGGTGTAGAAGGAATTAGTGAAAGAAGAAATGGCAGAAAAAGGAGTAGAAATCAGAATGCTGGGAAATACACAGCTGGTAAGCATAACTCTGAATGTGAATGGAATTAACTCACCCATAAAACACAAGCAAATTGAAGAGTGGATTAGAATCCAAAACCCTACTATCCACTGTCTGTGAGATACCCACTTGAGGAAGGTAGATACACATAGGGTGAAAGTAAGAGGATGGAGTCAAATCTATTGGGCATCAACTGATAAGAAGAAGACAGAAGTCACAATCATGATATCTGAGAAAGCCAAACTAAAATTAAATCTAGTTAAAAGAGATAGGGAAGGTAATTACATCCTGATAAAAGGCAGTATAGACAATGAGGAAATATCAGTACTCAACATGTATGCACCAAATGGCAGAGCATCCAAATTTTTAAAGGAGAAACTAGTGGAGCTCAAGGATGAAATAGACAGAAAAACTATACTAGTGGGAGACCTGAACCTTCCTCTGTCTAAACTAGGTAAATCAAACCAAAAAAAATGAATAAGAAAGAGGTAAAAGAAGTGACTGAAATCTTAGGGGGAAAAGAGTTAGTAGATATGTGGAGAAAAATGAATAGGGACAAAAAGGAATACACCTTTTCAGCAGCACATGGTACATTCACAAAGATTGACCATGTATTAGGGAATAATACAGCCTGTCCTGGCCAGCAAAGATGGCTGAACCGGAAAAATTGTTATGGATTGTGTGGTAGGCTGAGAGCTTAAAGAGACAGAGAAAAAAAGAGAGAGATGCACACAGTCTATCAGGTGCAATTGAGTCAAGAGTTATGGAAGCCTAGGGGGTTGTGAGTGAAATCACAGACTCCATTTTATTGAGCTTGTAGGTCCAATATGCATACAGTTTCTATACTCTAAGATCAAAGGGAAATGATATATCAAGGAGAAGGTAACTTGTCAGAAACATACATTCTTCAGTGCCAATTAGAGTACATGGGTGTCAGCTGCATACATACGGTCCATCAATAGTAATCTTCAAAGTCTCCTTTGGTCTGTTATTGCTGACATGGGGTTTTCTTTAGAAGTACAAATGTACCAGGAAATAGCTGAAATGAAGAAGGCCATTTGTCCCTGAGATAGAGCTCGGGGTTTGTGATTGGCTAGTCAGGATGTTCTGAGCCAATTAAGACAGCCAGGTGTTCTTAGACATTGATTTGCAGACCTGCACTTTTTAGACTGGTCCTTGCCAGGGTCTCAGGGAGATCTGCAAATACGGATGTTTTGGTTGATTTTGCCACAATGGGCCTAGAGTGTCCCCATGGACTTGTCAGAGAGAGAGTCAGAGAGACAGAGACAGAGAGAGACAGAGAGACAGAGACAGAGACAGAGAGAGAGAGACAGACAGACAGACAGAGACAGAGAGAGAGACAGAGAGAGAGAGACAGAGAGACAGAGAGACAGAGAGACAGAGAGAGAGAGAGAGAGACACAGAGAGAGAGACAGAGAGAGAGAGACAGAGAGAGAGAGAGAGAGACAGAGAGACAGAGAGACAGAGAGAGAGAGAGACACAGAGAGAGATAGAGAGAGACAGAGAGAGAGAGAGACAGAGAGAGAGAGACAGAGAGAGAGATAGAGAGAGACACAGAGAGAGAGACAGAGAGAGAGACAGAGAGAGAGAGAGACAGAGAGACAGAGAGACAGAGAGAGAGAGAGACAGAGAGAGAGAGAGAGAGAGAGACAGAGAGGTGTAGCATAGCACGACAGTTCCAAATCAGCTGCAGACCACTCAAATTGTGGTTGAAATTGGATATGAAAGACTCCTAAGGGACCATTGTCTTGGGGTGGGGGACATGCTACCAGTGCCTGGCAAATAATAATGTAGTTAATAAACATTTATTGACTGACATCTGGAGTTCCTGTCAGAGCGGGTAGTAGGTTTTCTGGAGCAGCAGAGACGGATGACGGAATCTCCATGAGGATCTGAGAAATCCAGTCAGGACAAGCAGCGCACTAAGGAAGGGTAGTTTCAGAACCCTGCATGGCCTATTACAAGCAGAGAGCACCAGAAAGGCTCACCTCAGGGGAGTTACATGAAGATTCCATGAAAGGAGAAAAGGCTATTCAGCAACCAGGAACTTAGTTCATGCTATGGCCATGTGGGTTAAGCCCCCCCCCCCCCCGGGGCTGCTGTTTATATAAGGGAACACTATAGCCTGGTTTGGGAGTATTTTCCTAGAATAACTCTCTTGTGAAATAGCTGATTAGTAAGTATTATTTCATGGAACTAATTGACTCAGATAATCATTGGGAAGTATCTAGTGAGAAGCACGTAAACAGTAGAGAAACCTTCATTCCTTTGAACTTTCCCCCCTAGAACTGTGAGAGAGAGAAGCGATACTCAGTTGGCCCTCTGGGAACCCAGCCTGCCAGTCCAAGTGGGCGTTAGGAAAGGAGCCACAGAGGACTAATCCATTAGGATTCCCTCTTTGACTTGGAACGTGCACTTAATCTCTGCCAGGACAGATACAGTTATCTTATCTGACTCTATTTCCCTCTTTCAATTGATTTAATGATCAGAAGCTCATTAAAGAAAGCAATCTCATATTATTCAGGGTGCTTTTTCATACTGTGGAAATTACATCCAAATCCAAAGTTTGGGCTCATGCCAGTTTCAGTTCGGGGACAGAACTGATACTCCAAGATTAATTTTTACTAGTTACCCTCACACTGTATTCATATACTTTGAAATGAATGTCATTTGGGGGGCAGCTGGGTAGCTCAATGGATTGAGAGCTAGGCCTAGAGACGGGAGGTCCTGGGTTCAAATCTGGCCTCAGACACTTCCCATCTGTGTGACCCTGAGCAAGTCATTTGAACCCCATTGCCTATTCCTTACCACTCTTCTTCCCTGGAGCCAATACACAGTATTGATTCCAAGATGGAAGATAAGGATTTTTATGAAACAAATAAATGGAGGAATGAAAATAAAACAAATGTAATTTAAAAACACACACAATCTGTTTCTATGCCTCCACAAATTAGGTTAGATATATAACTATTGTTAATAAAATTGTATTCAGAGTAACCAAAATATACCCTCTATAAGAAATCATTTATTTTTCCCCCAGAAAAGGCAAAAGCTGTGAAGGTCTCCCAGGGTTCCACAAATCCTTGGAAATAATATAGAGATTTCACAGACAAGATTTGATAATACACAGTACAACAGATAGATTTCTTTACCTTCTCCAATGAGTCCTACTTTTCCAACATCCCTACATTCCTTCCTAGTTTTACTCTCAAAAGAGGCATGAATGTTACCAGTTCAATTATCAATAGGTCACCAGTGAAACAATCTATAAATATTCTCCTGAATCCCTCTCTATCCCATGGTGTCCTACATATCTTCTCTCCTCAAGATTCACAAGTGTACCTTGTAGTTTCAACTATCCCTAGAAGACAGATTCACTTTGAATAGGTACCTTCTGTGAAGGTTGGATTTGGCTCTCCCATGATTGTGACAATTTAGGTACTTAGCTCTTCCCTGAATGTAAAGGTTTAAATTGTAACTCATGTCTATTTTTAGATTTTAATCCCCATAAATGTAAACACCCTATTTAAAGTTAAGTATGGAGACCTGCCTATTTTTAGATTCAATCACAAAAAATGCAAACACAATATTTAAAGTTGAGTGGGAAGATCTGCCCATGTTAGATCTAATCACGGAAGGTGTAAATATCCCACTTAATCATGAAGTAGGAGGTCTGTGACCCACATATGCTATAGGGGGTAACAAATTGGAATCACATAAACTGCTTTCTGGGAAGTCCTAGAGCAGAGCGTCAGCTGTGATTGGTAGATGTATAATTAGGGGAAGTAATGCAAGACAAAAGGTCTTTTAAAAGAAAGAGACAAAGACCTGAATGGTTCTCTCCTGGGAGTTCAACTTGGAGACATTTGGAGAGGACAATTCTTCATTTTTGGAAGTAGACATGGGAGTCTTGGATGGTACTTCCAGTGAGAATTCAATTTTTCATGCTTTTGAATGGAGATTGGTGAAGAGGGGATTAATTTAATCCCAATAAATTATTCAAGTCAGTTTGGGATTTTTATGGTGTTTTTAATTATAATAGAAGGATGAAATTAAGAAGAAGAGAGAGAGGAAAGGGAAATTGGACTGCTCTGGTAAGCCAGGTTTTTGGAGGTCAAGGAAAGGAGGAATCAGTCACCTCACCAAGATGACTCAGGGAAGATGCCTCACCTAACCCACGCTACAGAGCTTCTCACAGTCACATCAGTGGCAAGCCTAAAACACCAAACCGCCAAGATGCCAAGATATCAAGCATGCCGCCACAAGCTACCAACTCAGAAAAAGCTCCACATCTCTGAGAGACAGCAAGAGATAGTGTGAGAGAGTGCCCAGAAAGAGGAAATGATGTGAAATATATAGACATTCTTGACATCACTTCCTGAGTCTCACATGTACCAGTGGTAGCTTAAGCTTGACTTTGGAGAGCCCAGGGGGTCTGTCAGTTGTTTTTGATTTGTCACTTGCTAGCATATGTTGGTCATAGGCCATCCTACTCAACACTTAATCTTTACATAGGGGTGTATATATTCCTGGTTGCTGGAATTCTTGGCTAAGCAGGGTGGAGAAAATCTAAAATTCACACTTTGCCCCCTCAAACAACTGCTTTAAATATTTCTGTACATATAGTCCCTTCCCCTTTTTATTGTGAAGATTAAATTTAACTGTCCCCTGATTGTGAAAATGAAATGAATTAACTCCCCCCTGATTGTGAAGATTAAATACCTCCTATTTTCCCCTGTGTATTGACTCCAAGGCAGAAGAGTGGTAAGGGAGAGGCAATGGGGGTCAACTGACTTGCCCAGGTTCACTGTGAATTTCAAAACTACTACACCCTGTTCAGACAATTCTTTAGAAGATCAGATTTTGCTATTTCCTGATCAATAATGATAGAGATACTTGGAATAACAGACTCAGGTCTTGGAAACGACATTCTTCACCCTACTCAGTGTAACAAGATTAAAAAGGGCTGCAGCAAACTCAAGATTTAATTATTTGAGAATATGGCAGTCAACAGACATGTGCAAAAAAAGGACAGACCTCTGGGTGGTCCTAGGTCAAGCTTGAGCCAGCATTGGCACATGTGAGATGCAGGATGTGAAGTAGAGAACAGCCTCTGGAGTTCTCGGGATTTTCTGTGAGGAGGACAAGAGTCAGTTCAAGGCTGGTGCTTGGAGTTGGAGGAGCCCCTGCAGACTGCTTTCCTTCAGATTCATCAAGTGAGTGATAAGGCCTGATCCCTTGCCTTGGCTATCCAAGGCCTAAACTCCCTCTGGCTCTGACACGAGATTGAGTTAACTTCTTTCCTTCTCTCCCTTTCTCTCTCTCTCTCTCTCTCTCTCTCTCTCTCTCTCTCTCTCTCTCTCTCTCTCTCTCTCTCTCTATCTCTCTCTCTCTCTCTTTATCTCTCTCTCTGTCTCTTTCTCTCTCTGTCTCTCTCTCTGTGTCTCTCTCTGTCTCTGTCTCTCTTTCTCTCTGTCTCTCTCTGTCTCTGTCTCTCTCCCTCTCTCTCTCCCTCTCTCTCTGTCTGTCTCTCTCTCTCT